>NC_046154.1:78454333-78705533 GCF_011064425.1 Rattus rattus
TAATATCACATCTCCTGAATTTTTGCAGAGTAGTTTCCAAAATATACTGGAATTTCAGGGCTTTACATCATTTTGGTAGGCAAATCATATACTCCAAGTCCACAATACCCTTTGAGGGTAACAGTTTTCTCTTTGAATAACTTTTCAAAATCAACTTCTTTCACTATCAAAACACACTTACTTTTTATAAATTTTCCAGATGCTGCCTCGCTATGAGACAAATTTATCCAATCAACTAGATGAAAGCATAGAAGGTAAAATTGGAAATACCTACATTATCTTGGCTTTATAATTTACAAGCAGTGTGATTTTGAGCACGTAAAAAGTTCTGATTTTGCCTTAATTTCATGTTCTATAAGGTGACTGTAATAATGGTACTTATCTTGACATCAAATGAGATAACCCTATAGCAATGTGTCTGAAACCTAGCTTGTATTGAAATCAACAAGGAATCGAGGTAATGCATGAATCACACCATTCAATCCTATTGTATATGTTTCTCTGTATGTCTGGAATTTTTCCTTTAGGAATGGCTACAATACAAATCATTAGAGACGAACATGAAGCAAACTTGCTAACAGGACTGCTCTAGAACAAAAAGGATTATGCGGATCCTCTGCACTTCCAAAGTCAATCTCCTGCCTTATTCCCTAATATTTTCTGTTCCAGTCACAATGGACCTTTTACAATTCTTTGAGTAAGTTACATATACTATATTCTGAGTCTGAGACACTCTCTTGCTTCTGCTTTCATTAAATGTAATCAGAATGAAGCTGAATGATCTTTTTAGAATATTTCCTTGGCACTTACTCTATCCGTTTAAAAGGAGCAATTCTCCCTATTTAAGGATGGTGAGAACATTTAGTATCTTCATGTATTTGAATTAATTAGATAGTTTCTATGCTCCCTTCTCTTTGACAAGTTTTGATAGAGTAAGCTCTCTTCTTGAGAACATTCTCATTTGTTCTATGCATAATCTTCTTGATTGGTGTTACCATAGAAACTTACTGTAGGTATTAGTAACTTAGCACTGAAATGGGATGGAAGATTGACAGGGAAATTAATGGGCTTTTCCTTTTCCACAATGACTTTGAACCTTTAAGCCAGAGATTGCGTGACTTGTACAAAAATGCATAGAATAAAATGTTTTATGATGTTGAATACAATCTGGTTAAGGTAATCTTTAGGGGTCTCTGTATTGTGAAGTTCAACTTTCTTCACCATTGCCAGAAAAAGATTGGTAGCTGTGTGGTTACCTCCCAATCTAGCCCCAACTGATTTTCTTGGCATGTTCAAGTAGAAAGAACAGCTACTTTGGGCCCAGAAGCTGATAGTGTGAAATGTGGTAGAGATACAGAAAGGAAAATCTCTTTCATGGTGCTTTTTCTACTGAAGATTTGAACTCCTTCTGTTTCTATTTTTTCAAATAATTTATGAAATACTAGTTTTACATCTTGAAAGTCTGGTCTTCTATGACTCCTTCCAAGTCTAGGATTGTTTTACCTGGAAGTATTAGATTTACCACTTCAAACTCCTTTGTTGTGAGTCTGTTAACATTGTTTTTAGTATCTATATTTAACTTTGTGGTTTTGGATGAATCTAGAAATTTGTCCATTTCTTTTAGATTTTTCTAACTTAATAGAATATATGCTTCAAACATATTTACTTGTGATATTTCACATTTTATATCTATCATATTTTTCTTATTTATATTTAATTTCATTCATCCATTTCTTTCTTTCGGTTAATTAGGAAAATGTTCATTCTAATTTGCTTATTTTCTCAAATAAATCAGGTATTAGATTTGTTGATTCCTTTCATTGCTTTCCTTTAAGCTGTTTGACTAATTTCTGATGTGATTGCTGCTTCTACTGCTCTACTGGGTTTTGGTTTTGTTGGTTTGTTTTTGTTTGAAACCTTTAATTAGATCATCAAGTCATTTATTTGTGGCCCTTCAGATTTTTTAATGTACATGATGAGAATTAACAGAATTTCTTCTAGATATACTTTTACTATGTCTTGAAAGATTCCCTTTCCTGTGTGTGTGTGTTTGTGTGTGTGTGTGTGTGTGTGTGTGTGTGTGTGAATTGTTAATTTAGGACCTCTTCTTTATTTAGCTGAGCAAAGATCTTTCAATCCTGTTTGTCCTCTCACAGAACCAGCTGTTAGACCCGTTAATTCTTTGATTACTTTTCATTGTTACTATTTCATTAATTTCTGGTCTGCTTTGTTTGTTTTATCTACCAAAGGTTTTGCATTGTATTTGTTTATTCTGGAGTTTTTGAGTTATATCATTAAATCATTAATTTGTATTCATTCCTGTCTTTTTCTGTAAACACTGAGAACTATAAGTTCCCTTATACGACTATTTTCAATGTCTTATAAATATTTTGTTCTATTGCGTTATCATTTTCAATTAGTTACAGCACATTTATCTAGCTTTCTTGATTTCTTATTTGAGTTATTTATTATTTAGTAGTAAGCTGTTAAATATCCATGACTTTATGTATTTTTCAAGGAACTCTTTTTTGTGGTAAGTTTTAAATCATTTTGTGACATGGACAGAATATATAATTATTTAAATCTCTTTGAACTTTTAAAGATTTGTGTTATGTCCTAAAATAGACATACAATGTGGTCTATTTCAAAAAAAACTTTTGCGGAGTAAAGTATGCATTCTTTTCTGCTCTGATATAATATTCTGTAGATAACTGCTAGGGCCAATTATTGAATCATGTCATTTAATGCTAAGATTTCTCTTTTTATTTTGTTCCAGATGACCTACCTGTTGGAGAAAGTGAGATAGCTATTAAAATAATCTACTGTTAATATGTTAATTATAATATGTGTTTTTAAGTACAATAGTGTTTGTTTTATATTAAATTATGTTCACCAAAGTTGGATGCACATATGTTAAGGGTTCTAATATTTTCTTAGTTAACTGTTCTTTTGATTATAATGAATTATCCCTATTTGTTTATTTTAATTAGCTTTACTTTCGGGTCTATTTTGTCAGATATTAGATATTAAGATATTGATACCTGCTTGGTTTGGTTCCTTGTTTGATTTGATTACTTCTATCTACCCTTTTATTCTAACATGGTCCATATCTTGTACAATATGCTTCTTGTAGACAACAGATAAATGAATTTTGTTTCTTGATGCCTGTGCCTTTTGATTAATGAATTCTTGCCACTGATATTTAAAGTTATTATGATATGCATTGTGTTAATCATAGTCACCACATTGTTGATATTTGGTGTTGTTTGTGGTTTTAGTGGTACCTTTCTGTTTTAAGTACTGCTTTATAGTTTTTCCAACCATATCTTGCATATGCACATTTCCCTATTCAGATTGAAATATTGCTTCCTGTATTTTCTCTATGTTGGTTTGCTACATATATAATTTTAAAGCTGTTTGTAACCTGAAAATATTTCTTTGGATAATACGCAGTATATATTGGTCTACACTGGCTGTCATAGTATTTTGGACTTGTATGTATTACTCCAGGCTTTTCTTACTTTCAAAATTTCCATTGAGAAATCAGCTGTTGCTGTGATGACTTTTCTATTATATGTGATTTGTGTCTTGTTTTTCCCTCCTGTAGCTTTCAGTACATTTTCTTGTTTTGTATACTTGATGTTTTAACTATGACATATCATGGGGACATTCATTTCTGATCTTGTCTATTTGTCATTTTGTTCTACACTCTGTAGAAAGACATGAAGGATCTAACAGGGTAGAACATTTATGGCGTCATTATTCTTAAATAAACATAAAATAAGTTTTTCCTGTGGCTTTGCAAAAGTATTAAATTCCTTCGGCTTTCTCCTCCCTTTGTGTTACCATTCCTTCCCTTTCTTTACTTTCCCCTGACTCTTCAGTTCTGTGTTAGTGAATAAAAGAGTGCCCATAATAAGGTCAACTAAAGGGTTTTTCATTTTAACATATCTGTCACTTTTTGCAGGACATTAAAGAATATTTTCTTGTCTGTTAATATGTTGGTGCACAAGAATATACTATATCCTAGCTCCTAGATTTGAGGTCAGCAAGCATTAGCTAGGTTCTATAGATCAGTAGGTGTAACACTGAGACATGGGATGGTAAAAAGATGATCACTTCTCTCACTTGTCCTCTCAGTTTACTAGCTTTGCTATTGTATAGTAGAGGCTATAGTAATTAATCTCAGATTTTTTGGGGGAGGCAGGAAATTAACATGGCAACTATGTGTTAAACATATCCATATATCACATATTATGTATGTTTAAAGAATGTTTATTCCATCAATTGCTCTTTACAAGGCTACCATTCCACTCATTGTAAAGGGAGACACTGGGAGTGACTTACCTGGTAATTTGTACTATCTGAGGATTCAAACTGAATTCTGACTCTAGTAATCCATTCTTGATTCTTTTGCAACATTCCTATTCAGATATATGTTTGTGAAAGCCCTGTTTCCACTACTCATTTTTAACCACCATATCAGTCCTTGAGAACAATATTTTAAAACTTCCCTTTGCTTATTTTCATAAAAATCCACTTTTTCTAAATCATTTTTATCACAGCATAATCATTTTATTGGTTTCTGCAAACATTAAAGTAATGGCCCACCACATGTGCTGAAGGGCTGGTGTATTATAGTGGAAACTGTTCAAACTTATGCTGTGGTGATTTTCACAACTGCTTTTTAATATGCTATCCTAGAGCTATGAATGACAACATATAAAAGTTCTTAGAAAGATAAAACTTGTGATGGGGAGCTCCAAATAGGTTGTTTTCATCAGAGTCTATTGCTGTGGTGAAACAGCATGTCCAAAAGCAACTTGGGAAGAAAGGAGTTTATTTCATTTTACAATACCCAAGTCATATGACATCTCAGAGCAAAGACGGGAAGGGAACTCCAGACAGGAACCAGAGGCACAAACTGAAGCAGAGGCAATAGAGGGATATTGCTTATTGACTTGCTCATTTTGCTTTTCTGTACATACCAGAATCACCTGCCCTGGAATGGTTTTGCTTACAGACTGCTAAACATTTCCACACCCATCACCCAATCACGAAAATAACTCAGGCTTACCTACAGGTCAATGTTATGGAATTGTTTTTTCATTTGGGATATTTTTTCTACTCAGATGGTCATAGCTTGGGTCAAAAAATTGAAGATGGGCATTCATATATTTATCCTATACACAATATGTATTCTGTTTACACTTCATACTGTGCACTAGAACTGAAATGATTCAGAGTATTTACCCTCATGAATCATGGTGTCTAGTGTATAGGAAAAAACCCACATCAGTAATTAAAATATAATACCATAAGTATCATGGTAGGTTAGTTCAGGGCATTATAAAAAAGGAAAAAAATTCTCATATACAGTATTGATTTGAGTTAGTATCCTAAATATTGACACCACATTATGATTTGAACCTAAAGTATCATCCACATGTTCACTGATGTTGACACTATA
Source organism: Rattus rattus (assembly GCF_011064425.1). Lineage (NCBI taxonomy): Eukaryota > Metazoa > Chordata > Mammalia > Rodentia > Muridae > Rattus > Rattus rattus. The sequence continues at coordinate 78,459,804 of NC_046154.1, forward strand.
TTTAAATGTTGTAGAATATTTAGCAGGGATCATGGCTGACGAAGGTAGGTGAATTGTGAATACTTATTTGGGTGTTATAGTTCTTCTCTGCTTCTAGTTCAGTTCTCTGCTTCCTGCCTACCGTGGTGAGAGTTTAACTTCTTTAAGTTTCCACAGTCACCATCTACGTTATGCCTCTTCTATCAGGACTTTCCCACCATGCTGCCCTAAAACTGAAACCATGAGGCAATACACACCTCTTTGCCCACTAAGTTGTTTCTAAGATATTTTACTACTGCTGCTGCTGCTGCTGCTGCTGCTGCTGCTGCTGCTGCTGCTGCTACTGCTACTCTTACTATTGCTGCTGCTGCTGCTGCTGCTGCTGCTGCTACTGCTACTCTTACTATTGCTGCTGCTGCTGCTGCTGCTGCTGCTGCTGCTACTACTACTACTACTACTACTACTACTACTACTACTACTACTACTAGATCATTGATGCAATACAGTTAAAGAAAGATTTGAAGGACAAGATCACATTGTTAGTCTTACTGTATATTTTTATGCTTGTTCCTTGAGTTGGGCTTTCATTTATTGGTTATCAAACTATATTCTGGTTCAAAAAGTAAAAACAATAATTACCTCACTGTGCTCTGAAACTTAATGGGTCTATCAAGAAAAGCTAATATCAGCTGTCTTAAGACAATATTGTGCCAGATCCTGAGGGAAAGAGAGCTAGACTCTCAGAAGTACTGACAATCCTGAGAGCTCAGGGGAGACCGTCACTTCTGCTCACATTCCTGACACATGAGGAACCAGCCTAGAGCCCTCTGGACACAGGAACCTAGGACCAGTCAGGGACAGGATCCTTCCATCTCTTCCTGTGTCCAGATCTGAAAGTCTCAATGAGCTCTGACTAACCTAAGAGCAGAGGTAAGATCACCACTTCTGGTCCAAGGGACCTTTCTAGATTCCCCAGGACACAGGAACCCAGGAGAAGTCCGGAACAGGTTACTTCTCGTTCACACCTGCACACAGAGCTAACAGGGTCCAACAGATCTCTGTACCCAGATGCCCTAGGGAGAGAGCAGGATTTCAGAAGTTCAGACAGTCCTGAAAGCACAGGGAAGACCACAACTTCTGCTCACATTCCTGGCCCAAGAGAAACCTGCCTGGAGCCCACTGGACACAGGAACCTAGGAGCAGTCTGGGAGAGGATTCTTTCAGTTTCCACCTGAGCCTGGAGCTGACACTGTGACACAGCTCTCTCTGCCCAGATACCACGGGGAGAAAGCTGGTCTCCAGAAGTGCTAACACACAGGCTTACAGGAGGGTCAAGCCACTGTCAGAGACAGCAAGACCAGTTGAAACCAGAGACAACCTGATGGCAAGAGGTAAGCACAGGAACCTAAGCAACAGAAACCAAGAATACTTGGCATCACCAGAGACCAGTTCTCCCACCAAAAGCAAGTATTGGATATCGCAATACACCAGAAAAGTAAGAGTTGAATTTGAAATCACATCTCATGATGATGATAGAGTACTTTAAGAAGGACATAAATAACTTCCTTAGAGAAAAACGGGAAAACACAGATAAACAAATAGAAGCCCTTAAAGAGGAAACACAAAAATCCCTTAAAGAATTACAGAAAACGCCACCAAAAAAGGTGACTGAATTGAATAAAACAATCCAGGACCTAAAAATGGAGAGAGAAAAGATAAAGAAATCACAAAAGGAGACAAACCTGGAGATAGGAAACTTAGGAAAGAAATCAGGAGACATAGATACAAGCATCACCAACGGAATACAAGAGATAGAAGAGAGAATTTTCAGGGCAGAAGATACCATTGATATAACCATCAAAAAAATTTTAAACACAAAAAGCTCCTAACCCAAAACAAGGAAATGCTGGACATAATGAGAAGATCAAATCTAACAATAATAGGTATAGAAGAGAAAGTAGATTTTCAACTTAAAAAGCCAATAAATATCTTCAACAAAATTATAAAAGAAAACTTCCCTAACCTGAAGAAAGAGATGCCCATAAACATGCAATGAAGGCACAACATACCCAAACTTATGGGATACAAGGAAAGCAGTGCTAATAGGAAAAATCATAACTCTGAGTGCCTCTAAAAAGAAACTGGAGAGAGCATACACTAGCAGCTTGACAGCACACCTAAAAGTTCTAGAACAAAATGAAGCAAATACACACAAGAGGAGTAGAGAGCAGGAAATAATAAACTCAGGCAACCAGATAGAAACAATAAGAACTATATAAAGAATCAAAAAAAGCAGGAGGTGGTTGTTTGAGAAAATCAACAAGATAGATAAACCTTTAGCCAGACTAAACAGAGGGCACAGAAAGAGTATCCAAATTAACAAAATCAGAAATGAAAAGGGAGACATAAAATCAAAAGCTGAAGAAATTAAAAAAATTATAGATCTTATTACAAAAAAACCTATTTTCAAAAAACATGGAAAATCTTGATGAAATGGACAATTTTCTAGATAGATTCCAGGTATCAAAATTACATCAGATTCAGATAAAGCATCTAAACAGTCCTATAACCCCTAAAGAAATAGATGCAGTTGTTAAAAGTCTCCCAAACAAAAAAGCTCAGGACCAGATAGTGGGTTTTAGTGGAGAATTCTATTAGCCCTTCATAGAAGACCTCATACCAATACTGTCCAAATTATTCCACAAACTAGAAACAAAAGGAACACTACCTAATACTTTCTATGCTTATACCTAAACCACACAAAGACCCAACAAAGAAAACTTCAGACCTATTTCCCTTATGATTACTGAAGCAAAAATAACAAATAAAATTCTCACAAACTGAATCCACGAACAAGTTAAAATGACCATCCATAATGGTCAAGTAAGCTTCATGCCAGGGATGCAGGGAAGGTTCAATATATGGAAATCCATTCATATAATCTACTATATTAAAAAACTCAAAGAAAACAAAAAACAAACCACATAAACATGTCATTAGATGCTGAGAAAGCATTTGACAAAATTCAATAATTCTTCACATTAAAAGTCTTGGAAAGATCAGGAGTTCAAGGCCCATGCCTAAACATAGTAAAAGCAATATACAACAAAACAGTAGCCAACATCGAACTAAATGGAGAGAAACTTGAAGCAATCACACTAAAATTAGGGATGAGACAAGGCTGTTCACTCTCTCCTTAATTATAAAATATAGTACTTGAAGTCCTAGCCAGAATAATCAGACAATGAAAGGAGGTCAAAGGGATACAAATTGGAACATAAGAAGTCAAAATATCACTACTTCAGATGACATGATAATATAAGTGACCCCCAAAAATTCCACCAGAGAACTACTAAGTTTGATAAACAACTTCAGCAAAGTGGCTGAATTAACTCAAACAAATGAGTAGCCCTCCTCTACTCAAAGGATAAACAGGAAGAGAAAAAAATTAGGGAAACAGCACCCTTCACAATAGTCACAAATAATAAAAAATATACCAGTGTGACACTAACAAAGGAAGTGAAAGATCTGCTTGACAAGAATTTCAAGTCTCTGAAGAATGAAATTGAAGAAGATCACAGGAGATGGAAAGAACTCTCATGCTCATGGATGGGCAGGATTAATATTGTAAAAATGGCCATCTTGCCAAAAGCAATTTACAGATTCAGTGCAATCCCATCAAAATTCCAATTCAATTCTTCATAGACTTAGAAAGAACAAATTGCAAATTCATTTGGAATAAAAAAACCCAGGATAGTGAAAATACCCTCAACAATAAAAGAACTTCTGGGAAAATCACAGTCTCTGACCTCAAGCTATATTACAGAGCAATAGTGATAAAAACTGTATGGTATGGCAGGTAGAAAAATGAAATAGAATTGAACTCCCAGAAATGAATCCACATACTTATGGACACTTGAACTTTGAGAAAGGAGCTAAAACCGTCCAGTGGGAAAAAAGACTGCATTTTCAACAAATGTTGCTGGCAGTTAGCATGTAAAAGAATGCAAATCAATCTATTCTTATTGCCCTGTACAAAGCTCAAATTCAAGTAGATCAAGGACCTCCACATAAAACCAGATTCACTCCAACTAATAGAAGAAAAAGTGCATGAGAGCCTCAAACACATGGGCATTGGGGAAATTTTCCTAAACTGAATACCAATGGATTATGCTCTAAGATCAAGAATCAACAAATGAGACTTCAGAAAATTACAAAGCTTCTGGAAGGCAAAGGGCACTGTTTTCAGGACAAAATGGCAAACAATAAATTGGTAACAGGTCTTTAGCTATCCTAGATCCGATAGAGGGCTAATATTCAACACACACACACACACAAACACACACACACACACACACACACACACACATATCAAGAAGTTAGACTCAAAGAATCAAATATCCCTATTAAAAAATGATGTACAGAGCTAAAAAAAAAAAAAAAAGAATTCTCAGCTGAGGAATATCAAGTGGCTGAAAAATACCTAAAAGAAATGTTCGACATTCTTAGTCATCAGGGAAATGGAAATAAAAACACCCCTGAAATTCAACCTCTTGCCAGACAGAGAGGCAAAAAACAAAAAATCAGGTGACAATAGATGCTGGCAAGAAAGTTGAGAAAAAGAAACACTCCTTCATTGGTGGTGGGATTGCAAGCTGGTACAACCACTCTGGAAATCAGTCTAGAGGTTGGAAAATTGGACATAGTACTACCTGGGGAACTAGCTATCCCACTTCTGGGCATATACCCAAAATATGTTCCAACATATAACAAGGGCACATTCTCCTCTATGTTCATAGCAGCCTTATTTACAACAGCCAGACTCTGGAAAGAACCAAGATGTCTCTCAATAGAGGAATGGATACAGAAAATGTAATTTTATTTAGACAGTGGAATATTACTCAGCTATTAAAATCAATGACTTCATGAAACTTAGAGACAAATGGATGGAACTAGAAAATATCATCCTGAGTGAGGTAACTCAAACACAAAATAACACACATCTTATGTACTCACTGATGGGTGGACATTAGCCCTAAAACTCAAATTACCCAAGATATTATCTACAGACCTTATGAAGCTCTAGAAGAAGGATGACTGAAGTGTGGATGCTTCATTCTTTCTTACAAGGAGGAACAAAAATATTCATAGGAGGAGATATGGAGACAAAGACTGAAGGATTGCCCTATGAAAGCCTGCCCCACCTGGGGATCCAGCCCATATGTTTACAGCCAGCAAACCTAGACAATATTGATGAAGCCAAAAAGTGCATGCTAACAGGAGCCTGATATAGTTGTCTCCTGAGAAGCTCAGCCAGAATGTGACAAATACAGAGGTGAATACTAGCAGCAAACGATTGAACTCAGAATAGGGTCCACATTGGAGGATTTAGAGAATGAATGAGCTAAAGGAGCTTGCAACCCATAAGAACAACAATACCAAAAAACCAGAGGCAACAGTGTCTAAACCCCTACCCAAAGAGTACACATGGAGAGAACCACGGTTCCACCTGCATATGTAGGAGAGGATGGCCTTCTTCGGCACCAATGGGAGGAGAAGCAATTTATCCTGCCAAGGCTGGACCCCTCACCCCTACCCCAGTGTATGGGAATGTCAGGGCAGGGAGGTAGGGAGGGGTAGGTAGTTGGGTGGGGAAATACCCTCATAGAAGGAGGGAGAGAGGGATGGGTTAGGGGGTTTATGGGTGGGAAACCAATAAAGAGGATAACATTTGCAATGTAAATAAGAAATATCCAATAGAAAAAATATATCATGTAGACATCCAGATGCTGAGTTAAAGGTTATGTCAGGAGCTTACTATCTCTGAAAGTTTGGTTTCTGTGTTTTGCCTGAGGGCTGAGTTACTAATTCCAGTATCTAGAAAATGTGTGTTAGGTCAAAGTTTTATTGCATTTCATGACTCAGCCTCAAAAATTGTGTTAGTCTTACTTCTCTATTCTATGAGTCTGAATAACAGCCCATGTCAGACGTAATAAAAAATTAGTGTTTCATTGTTATGTGACAGTAAGCTACTGGAAAATATGAGACAAACATATTGCTCTGGTTATATCTGAAGATTTTAGCTACAATTCTCTCTATCTACTGTCTTTATAAGTCTCTGTTTTTGCTAGAAGAGCTAAGTGATTACACAAACTGAATCAATAGCATAATTTGTTTTCCTCTGATTTACTGTTGAGTTCAACTAACAAGACCTTTGCAAGGAAATGAACAGAGAATGAACTCAGTATGAACTTTGGCCTTTTAGAAACAGCTTTAGGTCAACTGGATGAGCTCTTGAAGTGAAGACCAATTTCTGCAGACTTATGTTCACAACTTGATTTGAGTGTTATCCCTCATTAAAAGAAATGAAATAACATAAATAAATGGCTATTTTACTTTGTGTGAGACAAATAACGATTAGCTGAAATATATCACTATGATATATAAAAACAAGAACATTAAAGAAGAGTGTATGTTACAAGAATATCAGGATGTAATCGTCAGCATAAAGATTTATCTCACTAGTCACTTTTAGTGATTTTTTTCCCCTTGGGTGGTCATCTAATTCTTGACCTCAATTGTATTTTTCAAAATTATGTTTACAAAGAATTTATGTTACACCAGACATTATATTCCTGAAATCATACTCAATGGGTCACAACATAATTGTTTTTCTGTACACGCTGCATATAGTTTTTTGATGTGGGAGCAAGGACATTTACATATATCTTCATCAATGCTATTGAACTGTGGTGTTACTTTTATGACTTATTAATTTTTTTGAAATTAAAGTGTAATAATATCATTTTGCATTTCCCCTTTCATTTCTCTAATACCCATTGCTATATCTCAAATTCATTGCCTCCCTTTCTTTAATTGTTGTTATAATCTACAAAAATAAGAGGTACAATGTTATTTGTATTTATATGATTTCACATCTGACCATGCTCTCTTGCACAATCATATATGTATGCAAAAATATACATAATACACATATATGTATACATATATTTATATATTTGCACACACATATATATGTATATATGTATATATGTATAAAATATGTATATATTTATATATTTTTTCCAGCTTGTGAAAGCCACTTCATTAAATGTTGTCAGTGATGTCCCTGGCTTTTCTTCATTCTTCTTTTTTCTTTTTTTCCCATCTTTATTAAATTGGGTATTTCTTATTTACATTTCAAATGTTATTCCATTTCCTGGTTTCCATGCCAACATCCCCCTAACCCCTACCTCTCCCATTCTATATGTGTGTTCCCCTCCCAATCCTCCCTCCATTTCCCCCTCCCCCCAAGAATCCCGTTTGCTGGGGGTCCAGCCTTGGCAGGACCAAGAGCTTTCCCTTCCACTGGTGCCCTTACTAGGCTATTTACTGCTACCTATGCAGTTGGAGCCCAGGGTCAGTCCATGTATGGTCTTTGGGTAGTGGCTTAGTCCCTGGAAACTCTGGTTGGTTGGAATTGTTGTTCATATGGGGTCTCGAGCCCCTTCAGCTCTTTCAGTCCTTTCTCTGATTCCTTCAACGGGGGTCCCATTCTCAGTTTAGTGGTTTCCTGCTGGCATTTGCCTATGTATTTTTTATATTCTTGATGTGTCTCTCAGGAGAGATCTACATCCGGTTTCTGTCAGCCTGCACTTCTTTGCTTCATCCATCTTATCTAGTTTGGTGGCTGTATATGTATGGGCCATATGTGGGGCAGGCTCTGAATGGGCATTCCTTCAGCCTCTGTTCTAAACTTTGCCTCCCTATCCCCTCCCAAGGGTATTCTTGTTCCCCTTTTAAAGGAGTGAAGCATCCACATTTTGGTCATCCTTGAGTTTCATGTGTTCTGTGCATCTAGGGTAATTCGAGCATTTAGTGATCTTTAAGAATCACAATATTCCTGATCTGATTTTAGTTGAGAAAATGATGGATCCATGAACAATGAAATAATAAGATAAATGTTATCATGGAGTGATAATATGAATCTTATTTTGAGATGTCTTCAGAAGAGATGAGACATAAGTGAAACATTTATAAACAAATTAATTTGAGGGAAATACAAAAGGAAATCAGGACTTTGCAAGTATAAAGAAGGCACATCAATGTGGATAAATGTGAACAACCAACTGTACCAAATAGTTTTGTAGAAATTCAATGTCAGAAATGGTATGTAAATGTCACATTATGTAGTAAAAAGCACCACAAACTTTAAATGCATATACTTCTATACAAAACAAATGTTGTCAGGAAAAAAATCGACAATGGTAACACATGTATTTTATTAAAAATATAATGTGAGAGGCTTAAAACAAATCTTACAAATGATTTTCTCTTAAGGATGCATACTTTTCCATTAGGAAAGCATCAAGCCACTGTTAAATGAAGTACCTCTGATTATAACAGCTTCTAGATCTGATACTTCATATATAGGAACTTATAGCCAGTGAAATATGTCTAGGATACCAGTGCAAATAAATGATAACTTGGACATAGTTTAAATTGAAATAGCCACATAATCACCAGCTATGACATTGAACTGGTATGCCAGTTTTCACATACTTATGCATAAAAGCCCTTCCTAAGGCATGTATGGTATGGATCATACTATTACTTCTCTTTTAACCACTGACATGCAACATCATTTCCAATTATTTTCTAACTCTCATCTTGAAAAGGGAAAAAATATTTCATAAAGTATTTAAATATCAAAAACATTAAGTGAAAATTAGGTCAAGGCTTCTCATTTCAAAAACTAAAAGGGCACTATCAAAAATTAGGAGAGTTTAAATTCCCTTAAGAACTAAGAAAATACTTGAAATTTGAGTTTCTGTCTTTTGTTAAGCTCATGTTTTGCTTGCTGCTAACATGAAGTCTACAGCTCTTATCAGAAGCTTGGTGTAGGGACACAGTGGGACTCCACTAAAGCTTCTACTATGGCAAGGGCTAATGATGGCTAGGAGCTCTATCCCTGTGATTTCCACCCTACCATTTCTATGAGGAGTCAGAAGAAAATGAAGCTGACCTTCTGAAAACTAAGCTTCCAAAACTCTGGCACATTTGAGTTTTTCCTTGGGTATAAAAATTCTTTGCACCCTTATGGTTAAAATGTATGTTTTCTTTCCTAAAATATAAATGAGCAGCAGGTGCTATGCCAAATAAGTTGTAAATGACTTAAGCTGCAGTTGGGAAGACTCCATGCTATAATTCATTCCAGTTACTGCTCAGTTGGAGATGAGGGAGAATTTTGATATAAACAGATTAATTTAAGAAAATTTCCATGGGACAGATATAATTTTGTAATTTATTTTTGAAAGTTGATCTATAGTCCATTAGAAGAAATCTTGCTTAAGAACACACACATACACGAACACACACACACACACACACACACACACACACACACACACACACACAGGCTATCAAAGGTCAATTACTTTTAATTCCTCAACAAATTCTTATGGTACCTAACGTTCTGGCTTAATTTTATCACTTTTTTTTTCAAAATACCAAATGTCTTGGGATGCACAAGGGAACAAAAATGGATTCTATTGTAATTACAAAACACGTTGGTCATTTGTCTCATGAGGCACAATAAATTTCTTTCTTTCTTTCTTTCTTTCTTTCTTTCTTTCTTTCTTTCTTTGCTTCTTGTCTCTGATCAATTACAACTCTTTTGCCTAACTAGTTATTAAAAATATGCAGAAAGTCCCATGATAACCTGCAGACAAATATCAATACACCTGAAATATATGAACTCTCCAAAAACAGAATACTAAAGAATAAATTGTCAAAATTAGAACAAATATAAGGCTAATCTTAAAATACATCAGCATTTGTCAAGTATGTATACCTACATTCATATGAAAAGCAGCCAAAAAACAGAACAAAACAAAAACAAATAAGCAAACAAACAAAAAACAGAGCAAAATAAAGAAAAAACCAAACCAAATCAGAACAAAACAAAACAAAAACAAACCCCCCTCCCAAAGAAAACAAACTACACACAACCATCTTGTGGAAATAAAGCAGGAGTCTTTTCTAAGAGGAATGTAAGAAAGAACAGCAATGCCAACCAACCAGAGCTTTCAGGGACTAAAACACTACCCATGGACTGACCCATGGCTCCAACTGCATATGTATCAGAAGACGGCCACTTTGGGCACCAATGGAAGGAAAAGCCCTTGGTCCTGCCAAGGTTGGATCCCCAATGAAAGGGAATGCCATGGGGGGGCAGTAAGAGGGGGATGGATGGATAGGGGAACATCCTTCTAGAGGAATGGGAGGGGAAGGGGATAGGGTGCTTATAGACAGGAAACCAGGAAATAACATTTGAAATGGAAATAAAGAAATATCCAATAAAAAAGAAAAGAAAGGACTCGTTTACTAAAAACTGTTAAAGATGAACTTTATCTTGAATAATACTTACAATGCTCACAAACATTATACAAGTTCCACAGAAAGCAATGATCCAATAGATTCTGTTTATGAATGGCCTATGTGAGCTCACAGAAAACAAAAAAGATAAGGGCTGAATACCCAGAGAAGCCCTTCTAGAAAGATCACCTGGGATGCCTTCCTTAGACCCTAAAACTGAAGGAGCTGATATCAAACCATCATATTTCTAAGTTCATATTTGTTCTCATATAAGTTCCTGTCAACATGTTTTTCTCTTTGCTGACATTTAAAATAACAAACTCAATAAAAACTTGACATGAATATATCAATTCTGAAATAGACTCAAATTGTGTAATTTAGCATAGAATAAACATTTTAAAGTTTCTTCAGTTATATGTTATGCAAACAAAAGTAAAAAGTTTCAGCATTCTATTCCTTCAAAATAGGAGTAGTGTCCAGTGTTCCAAAATTCAGATACAGAGCAGTACCTTGTATACTAGCACTGAGAAATTGAGCTGGGGTGAATGCATGTGGCATCCCCCTTTCATTGTATTAGTGGTATTACTTTCATGAAATTTATTACAATGTGAAACTAGTTGGAATTGATACTTTTATCTCCACTTTAAACAAGTTAGATTTACTGAAAAAGAGGGAGAGACATTTGAAAAAATGCCTACATGGTATTTGTATATATCCATGTCTTTGGAGTTATTTTTAGTAAATGCTAGATGACTGAGGGGCTAGCCAACCATGGATATGAAATCTCTGAGTTCTGTAAGAAATAATGCTGACAAAGTCATCAGGCTATTCCATGTTCCATTTGACAACATTATATGATATAGCTTATTCTTGACCTTGGCAATCCATACCTCCTCCAGAAAAAAAATAGTATCTATAGCGCTGTGGTTCTTAAACTTGCTTGACATAAGAAAAGGTTTATTAAAGACCACTTAATCCCATATTTTATCTTCTCAATTGTCTATCATATTCTCTATCTTTCTCATACCCTAGCACCCCTTTTTCAGATCCTTGTCATTGAGGTACAACCTGCTACTCAGGCCAAAATAATCATAAAATAAGTTGATAGGTCTCTCATTCAGATCATATTGAATCTACAAGTTATTTTAGAAAAATATTATCCTAAAATTGTTGGATATTTTTCTGCCCATGAACGTGGAAAAGTCTAAGTAACTAGCAAATCCTCTTTCATCAATACTTACAGTTTTCTTCATATTGCATATATAATTATATTAGATTTATTTTTCCATATCTAGTTCTGGTGTTAGCATAGATAGTCCTGTCAATGAACTGCATTTTAGAGGTCAACACATTGTTGGAAGAAGAGAAGGATGAATCTTTATACTTTCTTGTTGCATAATACATAAGGGCAGGAACTTAATGTGTTTATTTTATGTTAAATTACTACATTATCTTGAGTATATTACTTTGTTACAAACATTATATGTGTATATATTTAAATGTAAGATATATATGTATGTATGATATATAAATATCTTATATAGAATTTACATACAAGCGTGCATATGTAAATACAATCTATTGAGTCCATTTAATATTGTTTGCATGTATCATTTTGTAGTTCTTATATCCAGGAGGGATTGGACAGTCTTTCAAGTGGCATTTCTCTGGAGAAATCTAATTCTCTTCCCTTCAGCACCCATCCTTTGCCTATATCTTTTCATCAAGATAGGGCACTTGTGAGATAGCCTGCAGTCCTGTTCATATGCCATTTCTTTTTTTTTCTTTTCTTTTGCATTTTTTAGACATTTCTTAATGGCAGAGTTGACCACATAGATCATGGTTGATAGAAGAGCATGAGGTAACTCAATCACAGTAAAACACACATGGTATGAACTCACTAATAAGTGGATATTAGCCCAAAAGCTCGAATTACCCATGATATGATCAACAGACCACATAAAGCTCAAGAAGAAGGATGACCAAAATGCACTGCTTTACTCCGTCTTAAAGGGGGAACAAAAATATTCATAGGAGGGGATATGGAGGCAAAGTTTGGAGCTGAGACTGAAGGAATGGCCATTCAGAGCCTGTCCCACATGTGAAATATATATTTCCAGATATCGATCTCTCCTGAGAGCCACAGCCAGAGCATGTCAAATACAGAGGCAAATGCTAGCAGCAAATCACTGAACTGAGAACGAAACCCCTGTCTAAGGAATTAGAGAAAGAATTGAAAGAGCTGAAGGGGCTTGCAACCCTATAAGAACAACAATGCCAACCAACCAGAACTCCCAGGGACTAAACTAATACCCAAAGACTATACATGGACTGACCCAGGGCTCCAACTGCATATGTAGCAGAGAATAGCCTTGTTGGAGCACCAGTGAAAGGGGAAACCCTTGGTCCTGTCAAGGTCAGTATAGAGAAGTGTCGGTGGGGGGAAAGGGAGGGTGGATGGGGAAGGGAACACTCTTCTAGAAGATTGCAAGGGTTATGGGATGGGGGCTTATGTCCCGGAAACCAAAGGGAATAACATTTGAAATGTAAATTAAAAATCCAATAAAAATTAAGCAACTATCCCCAAATTTGGTCTACAACATTTGGAATCCTGTTCACTTCTACAGAATTATATTCTTTGAACAACTTTTCATTTTTCTTAGAATCCATGTCAACTATCATGTGATTTTCTAATTGTGATCAACAAACCAAAAAGTCTTGTCTTTGTGTTGAGGCATGAAAATTGTATTGAACAACAAAATGAAGCAGTAAAAACAGACTGTCAGTTCTTAGTCCATATTTTGAAAAGTCTGGTGTGTTTCTCCTTGCTTTCTTATGATGTAAGACTGGTATGTTTAATATGCCACTTTTGCTTGCTTTCTGGTTATGAGCATGAAGGACCATATGGGCCAGACATTTATCCACCACTTCAAGTAAAACTTAGTGTCTTTGCCAGTATGCAGAAGGTCAGTAGGCCTCAACCTGAACCCTGACTATATCATGGCAAGCCTGAAACAGCTACATTAATATGAATAGTTCTAACTAAGGGACATTTTAAGCCATTGTACTCTATTGTTCTCTGTTATATAGCATTGATCTTACAATAATAAAACTCAGCTTCCAGGAGATTAGTTCAAAAATAAGACATAGGTGTAGAAAATAACAGGTTTTAACAATTTTTAGCAATCTTTTCCAAATTATCCTCCATAGTCTCCTAGAGGAAGTGGTTCTTCTAACTCCTGACCATTAAAACATTGCACTCCCCCAAACCTGCCAACAGAGAGCTGGTCTGTCAGGAGCACTCTTGTTCTTAAGTCCACAGCTTAAAGGTGGAACCCCGCTTTCTCTCCACTGATTATTCAAAGAGAGGCCTGGCCTGAGAATGCTGGATGCAGGACCACAGGGCAGCCTGTGACAGGACCATTCCTGTATCCATCTGGACTTAGAGCACGTGTTGTCCCACAGCTCTTGGACATAAAACCTGCTCTCCAGAGCTGGTCTGCCAGGAACTCTCTCCCTCCTAAGTTCACAGCTCACAGGTGGGACCCCACTTTTTCTCCATTGATTAAACAAAGAGAGACCCACTGGAATGTACAGGGCTCCTGACTGCAGGGTGGCCTAGGACAGGACCCTTTCAGTCTCTATCTGCATCCAGAGCTAAGACTGTCCCACAGCCCTCCAGATCTGAAACTTGTCCAGAGAAATCTGACCTCCCAGGAGCTCTCACATTCCTAACATCACAGGCTGACATGCCCACGGAATCAACAAGCTCCAGTCAGAGACAGCAAGACCAACTAACATCAGAGATAATCAAATGGCAAGAGGCAAGCACAAAAACATTAGTAACAGAAACTAAGATGACTTAGCATTATCAGAATACATTTCTCTTACCACAACCAATAGTAGCTATCCCAACACACCTGAAAAGCAAGATTTGGATTTAAAAATCACATCTCATCATGATGATAGAGGAATTTAAGAAGGACATAAATAACTTCCTTAAAGAAATACAGGAGAACACAGAAAAATAAGTAGAAGCCCTGAAAGAGGAAACACAAAAATCACTTAAATAATTACAGAAAAACAAAACCAAACAGGTGAACAAATTGCAAAAAAAAATTCCAGGATCAAAAAATGGAAATAGAAACAGTAAAGAAATCAGAAAGTGAGATAGAAAAAAACTTGGAAAAAGGCTAGGAGTAGTAAATGCAAGATTTAACAATAGAATACAAGAGATAGAAGAGAGAATCTCAGGGGCAGAAGATACCATAGAAAACATTGACACAACCATCAAAGAAAACGTAAAACACAAAAAGTCCCTAACCAAAAACATCTAGAAAATCCAGGGCACAATAAGAAGATCAAACCTGCGGATAATAGGTATAGAAGAGAGAGAAGATTCCAAACTTAAAGAGCTAGTAAATATCTTCAACAAAATTATAGAAGAAAACATCCCTAACCTAAAGAAAGAGATGCCTCTGAACATACAAGAAGCCTACAGAACCCCAAATAGATTCGATCAGAAAAGAAATTCCTGCTGTCACATAATAATGAAAACACCAAATACACAAAACAAAGAATATTAAGAGCAGTAACGTAAAAACATCAAGTAACATAAAAAGATAGACCTATCAAACTTATACCAGACTTCTCAGCAGAGTCTATGAAAGAAATCCTGGACAGATTTCATATGGACCCTAAGATAACACAAATACCAGCCCCATCTACTATATCCAGCAAAACGTTCAATTACCATAGATGGAGAAACCAAGATATTCCCTGAGAAAACCACATTTACACAATGTCTTTCCATAAATCCAGCCCTACAAATGATAATAGATGGAAGACGCCAAAACAAGGAGGGAAACTACAGCATACAAAAAGCAAGAAACTAATTTTCTTGCAACAAACCCAAAAGAAGAGAGCTACACAAAAATAAATCCACCCGTAACAACAAAAATACCAGGAAACAACTAATACTATTCCTTAATATATCTTAATATCAATGGACTCAATTCTCTACTAAAAAGACATAGACAGACTGATTTTGGAAAGAGGACCCAGAATTTTGCTACATACAGTAAACACACTTCAATAACAAAGACAGACGCTACCTCAGAGTAAAAGGCTGGATAACAATGTTCCCAGTAATTGGTCCCACAAAACAAGCTGGAGTAGCAATTCTAATATTGAATAAAATTGAATTGTAACCAAAAGTTATCAAGAAAGATAATGAAGTTCACTTCATATTTATCAAAGGAAGGATCCACCAAGATGAATTCTCAAACTATGCTCCAAATGCAAGGGCCCCTACATTCATGAAAGAAACCATACTGAAGCTCAAAGCACACATCTCAGCTTACACAATAATAATGGGAGATTTCACCACCACAGTCTAATCAATGGACAGATAATGGAATCAGTAACTAAGTAGAGACATAAGAAAACTAACAGAAATTATGAACCAAATGGATTTAACAGATATTTATATAACATTCCATCCTAAAACCAAAGAATATACCTTCTTCTCAGCACCTCATGGTACCTTCTTCAAAATTGACCATATAATCAGTCACAAAACAAGCCTCAACAGAAACAAGAAGATTGAAATAATCCCATGCACCCTATCAGATAATTACAGACTAAGACTGGTCTTCAACAACAACAAAAACAACAGAAAGCCCACATACACGTGGAAGTTGAATAACGATCTACTCAAGGATAACTTGGTCAAGAAAGAAATAAAGATAATAAAGACTTCAGTATTTAATTCATTTAGAAATGAACGAACAACATACCCAAACTCATGTGGCACCATGAAAGCAGTGCTAAGAAGAAAATTCATAGCTATGAGTGCCTCCAAAAAAGAAACAAGAGAGAGCATACATTAGCAGCTTGACAGCATAATTAAAAGCTCTAGAACAAAAAATGCAAATAAACCCAAGAGTAGTAGAAGGTAGGAAACAATCAAACTCAGGGCTGTAATTGACCAACTAGAAACAAAAACCTATACAAAGAATGTCATGGCCTGGTATTAACAGGTGGAGAAGCCCTTGGTCCTGTGAAGGCTCATTTCCCTGGTGCAGAGGAATGCTAAGCTGTTGAGGTGGGAGTAGGTGGGTGCAGGTGGGAGCACCTTCATAGAAGCAGAGAGAGCAGGAAGGGGCATTAGATAGGGCAGAAGGGGGATAATATTTGAGATGTAAATACGTAAAATATCCAATAAAAATTGTTATAAAAGAATCAAACCCAGCAATTAAAGGAGGGCATAATGCAGTAATTGAAAGTTTAAGTTTTCATCTTAAATTAGTTAATCAAAATGTTCATTATAACACATTATTTTATTTAGCAGTTTATAAGAAAGATGGTTCTATAACTGCTCTTAGGGTACCTGGATTTAATTCCCAGCACCCAAGTGATGTGTCAAGTCATCTCTAACTCTAAACTCAGGGAATCTGCTGCCTTCTTCTGGTCTCCATGGGTAGTACATACATGTGATTTACAGCTATCTATGTAAGTAGTATCCATATGCATGAAATACAGCCAAAATTAAAAATATGCATCTTACTAGTCATTCTTTATTAAACATTTAAAACAATATTTTATTATATTTTCAGAATGTAATACAATATATTATGATCATACTCTTCCTCCCCTCCCACCTCATTCTCTTTCTAGGCCTACCTTTATCTACCAACACACCATCTCATCTTCACTTTATGTTTTTCTTTTCTTGAAGATATTATCTTACAGCAGACACAGCCAATGCCCTGTTTCCTAGACTATTTGCCTCTTGCAATCTTTTATTTTTCATTCTACCATGGGTTTTTTGTGCTTAAAGCATTGGTCTTAAAGTATCAATACTTAATATTTTCTCTCATTCAAACTAGTAGATTTTAATATTCTCATATCTAGAGTTCTTATTTTTCTTTTTTATTTGATTTTTTGTTTACATTTCAAACAATATCCCCTTTCCCAATTTCCTGTCCATAAACCCCCTATTCCATCCCCATTCCACATTCTTCTACGAGTGTTCCACAACCCAACTACCCAGCCCTCGCTGCCTCCATTCACTGACATTCCCCTAATCAGGGGAGTGGGGCATCCAGCTTTTGCAGGACCAAGGGCTTCTCCCACTGGTGCCCAAAAAGGCCATCACTGGATACATCTGCAGCTGCAGCCATGGGTCAGTCCATGTGTACTCTAGGTTGGTGGTTTAATCCCTGGGAGCTGTGGTTGTTATTGTTGTTCTTATGGAGTTGCAAGCCCATTCAGCTCCTTCAGGCCTTTCTCTAACTCCTCCAATGGGGACCTCATTCTCAGTACAATACCACCAACAGTGGAGGAGTATTCCACTTTCTCCACATTCTTGCCAGCATCTCATCTCTCCCGAGTTTTTGATCTCAACCATTTTGACTTGTGTGAGGTAGAATCTTAGAGTTGTTTTGATTTACATTTTTCTGATGACTAAAGATGTTGAACATTTCTTTAGGTGCTTCTTGTCTATTTGTGATTCCTCAGTTAAAAATTCTTAGTATAGCTCTGTACTCCATTTTTAATAGGGATATTTGGTTTTCTGGAATCTAACTTACTGAGCTTTTTGTATATTTTGGATATTAGCTCTCTATCTGATGTAGGATTGGTAAAGCTTTTTACCCAATCTATAGGTTGCCATTGTGTCCTAATGATAGTGTCCTTTGCCTTAGAGAAGCATTTCAATTTTAGGAGATCCCATTTGTCTATAGCTGATTTAGAACCTGGGCCACTGTTGTTCTGTTCAGGATATTTTCCCCTGTGCTGATATATTTGAGGTTCTTCCTAAATTTCTCTTCTAATATATTCATTGTATCTGGTTCTCTATGGAGGTCTTTAATCCACTTGGACTTGAACTTTGTACAAGTAGGTAAGAATGGTTCAATTTACATTTTTCTACATGCTGACTGACACTTAATGTTTCTTTCTATTTCTTTGAAGAATGTTGTAGCTATTTTTATTGTAATTGAATTGAATCTATAAATAGAGTTTTATAAAATGGTTATTTTCAAAATATTAATTCTACCAACTTCAATTTCTGAACCACATGTTTCTAAAAATATGTTTAAGATCATAAGATGTCTTTCAAACTTCCAGTATGTTTTTTGATCTCCCTTTTCAGAGGTTTGAAGTTTTCATTGTAGAGGTTTTTACCTACATTGTTAGTTTGTTCCATGAAACGTTATTAATTCTGATGCTATCATTTATGTGTGTGTGTCTAGAATTTCTATCGTAGTGTGTTTGATGTTGATACTTTGTAAGTGTACTGGTGTTTTTTTCTAAATTAACTTTGTACTGTGCCAGTTTACTAAGAATTTTTGGCTGTTTCAATAAGTTTTGTTGTGGGATATTTGGAAGCAACTATGTATAATATCATGTCTACAAATAAAGATAATTTACCTTTTTCTTCTATTTGTGGCATTTTAATTCTTTTCTTTTGCTAATATGTTCTGACTTGTACTTCCAGAACTATACTAAAAATGAATGCTGATTTTCTTTTCCAATTCTTACTACACTTGTTTACCATAAGTGAATCCAAAGCAAAATTCTTATTACGTGATCTTGATATTCACTCTATTGTAACCTTCAACTTTCCTCTTCCAATGGTTGGCTGCAGGCATTTACTTCTGTATTTGTCATGCTCTGGCAGAACCTCTCAGGAGATAGCTATATCAGGCTCCTGTCAACATGCACTTCTTGGCATCAGCAATCTTGTCCAGGTTTGGTGGCTGTATGTATATGGGTTGGATACTCAGGTGGGGCAGGCTCTGAATGGCCATTCCTTCAGTGTCTGTTCCAAATTTTTTCTCCATATTTTCTCTTATGAATATTTTCCCCCTTTTAAGAAAGACTGAAGCATCTGCTTATTCTTGAGCTTCGTGTGGTCTGTCGATTGTACCTTGGGTATTTCAAGCTTTTGGGCAAATATCCACTTATCAGTGCGTGCATACCATATGTGGTTTTTGTATTTGGCTTACCTCACTCAGAATGATTATTTTCTAGTTTCATCCTATTAACCAATAATCAATTGCATAGTTATCTTGACAGAGTGCAGAAAACATTAATGAGAATTTCAGCAGATAATTTTAGTAGATGGGAGAAAAAATATTGAACACAACTTAATCAGGCATACTCTCTATAAAGAATACATTGTATTCTAATTTAGGAGACAAGGTACATATTCCCATAATAACCAATAAAATAAGAAAGTTGTGTTTAGATTAAGTGAAATAAATATATTCATAAATCAAGATCCACATGCTAAGATAAAAGCATGTTTATTACCACCAGTAAAAAAGTCACAAACACTTTGATGTCTAAAAGATTTTAAGAGTTAATAATGCTAGTTCATAAATCAAATCCTTAGTAAGACTGCAGTAATATGAAGAACTAGTTATTACAAGGTATGGGATTGTATAAATAGAAATGACATTTGTAACTCTCATAGGAAATATGGTGAAGGTTTATGTAGCACTTTGCAGTTTTAAAAGAACAAAAATATACATGGTTTCAGATAAACTTCAAAAGAAATGAGATGAGCAGTAGAGGTAGATGTAAGTATGACATTTAAGTAGAGACAATTGTAATTAAAATCAGGAAAGCAGTTTCTGCAAAGCTATTTAATTCATGAAGCTAATATCAGCATATACTTCTGAAAGTTGATGGCTCTTTAAAAACTTGTAGTCCAGGTCTCATTTTTGAATGTTAGAACACTGAGGCTTAGAGAAGGAGGGTGGCTTACTTTCTAGGAAGAATATAGTAGTCATTGTCAAAGAAAGACACACGAAACACAGATATCAATATTTTCCTCAAATTATGTTGCCTCTCTCTATTGTCCTCAGAAGGAATAGAATGGATGATTAAATAGGTGGAAGTAGGTTATAGCATATGGCAGGATGAGTTCAGAATTACTATTAATATTAAATGAATAAGAAAGAATTTCACTCAGACATTTGAAATAATAGTGACACTTTCAGAAGGATAAATGATATGGCTTCGAACATTTTCAATCAGAAAGATATATGTCATATAGAAGAGAGGCAACATGACAACCAGTAATGTGGGCATTGATTTATTAAAATGATCTAGAAGATTGAAAGTGCTAAATATGTATGACTTGTCTAATGACTTAAGGAAGACAGGGAAGTCTATAAATAATCGACGGGTACAAAAGCTATATAACTTCCATAAATACTTAAAAGAAAAAAAGGCTAATAATATTAGCATTAATGGCACCAAATGAAGACAAGGAAATATAAAAAGTGAATATAAGAAAATACTATGAGATTTATTATTTTCCAGATTAATCTTCTTTCCAGATTAACAGACAAGTCTGTAATATGGGTCATTCTAAAGCTTACTGGATGCAAATACATAGTAATAAAAGAGAAAGCTACATCACACAAGCTCTTCTAGCTCTTTGTCATATTCCATGTTTATAAATTAGAACCTCACATTAATTTTGCTTTTCATTCATTATAAAGATTTGGAATTTGGGGCTTGTGTATAGAAAAAGTAATGGGCTATTAAAGTTGTAACCATCTGGTTAGTGAAAATAACTAGCACCAAATTAAATGAAATGACAGTATACTTAAAACTGTCTCTTGAATGAGATTATTAGACATAGTAGTCTCATGGGAGAAGATTTATATGATTTGCTATTTCCCACCTAGTTGTTCTCTTATGATATAAATCCTTCATATGAATACCTTTAAATGCTCCTGTCTGATTTTTTTCAAGCTAGAATTATGACTGCTACTTACATATGAGGACAGTGATTATCATCCTCACAATCTATCTCTAAGAAGCATTTGTCATAAATTTAGTTGTCACCAAACATTTAATAAGCAAATAAGCCATTCTAAATGTGACTAGATTTTTAATGAATAACAACCTTCCTGCTAGCTGGAGTTTTAGTCATTCTAATATCTAAGTCGTCAAATCTTCAGAGGGTATTATTGCCTCTGTATGCTATCTATGGGAAAGAAAATCTTGATTGGTCTTGAACCTGGACTGGTGAACTTTTTAAGTAGCATCATTTCCCAGAAATTCTAGTAGAGGGCCTGATTTACCATATTGGAATTATTTAGGCTTTCACTCTAATCTTTAAAAAACCATAGTTTATTGCATTGTTTTAGACAAGGTGCCACTTTCAAGACTCTTTGTTGTTTACTACCATAGACCATGTCCTGTTTTTCCTATTCCTTTCAACAAATACTTCTAGAATGTTACCATATCTCCCAATGCAGGCCATGCCACTTTCATCTTTATTTTGCTTTTACTTTTTGAGTCATTGTTTCCTGTTTTTCTCTCCTCTAGAAGCCCATTTATTCTTGATAAAAAGGTGAAAACTATACTTAGGATTTTACCTAGGATTGTGGTTGTCATCACATTCATTAAAAATGTTTAGCATGGAAAACCACTGAAGATCATTATAGCTGCACAGAAGACAGTGTACTAGGATAATGAAAAGCAATTCTGCAGTTTCCCATGCTCTGTTAGTTGTGTTTGTCATAAATGAGTTGTGATATTCAGAGTGAATGATCCGTATCATATTGACTATTCTTTTTTTATTGCTGACAATTGAAGGTGACTGAGAATCAGGGCTTCGTGTAGTACTGTGTCTAATTGGAACCCTACTAACATTAATGCTTAATGTCGACTTGTATTACTTGATGAAATTAGAATCATAGTGAAATGTGTTTTATTACACCAAATGAGCTCTTTGAGCTCTTCTCCATTTCACTGTTTTTGTTTTCCTTTTTCTTTTTTGAATCTTGTCTCTACTCAAATGGATCCCAACAGACCAGGAACTTTGAGCAAGGCAAGTCTGTGCACACACAAAACATAAATGATAGCATAGTGAAGAAAATTGAAACCATATGGACTTTTATGCCATATATTTAAAAAATTTTCTGGGTACTTCTTTGCAACCAGAGCACCAGAACAACTTTTGATGGTCATTGTGGATCCAGGTCTCCAAGAAGAACTGTCTGTCCTTAAGCCAGGCCAGGCAGCTGTAATTTCTCTCCCTCTGCTCCTCCATTGTCCTCTTCCTTCCTTCCTTCCCTATTTCCTTCCCTCCTTTCTTCCTTTCTTTCTGTAAGTCTGTCTACCTCTCTACAGTTCCTTGACTTACAGTTAGAGAATAAAGTAAAGCTTATAATGACTATTAACTTTCAAAGAGATTACTTGACTATTTCAATAATGTAAAAATGTTTTCAGGATTATTAATTAAAATTTCAGACTTCAAAATATTAGTGTTCCGTACATTACAAACCAGTGCACACAAGTTAATTCTATTTAACCTTTGAATATTAATAAGTGTTTTCAGAAACATACTTTTTCTTTTTCAGGAGTTGTAAGGATGAACTGAGAACTAGAGTAAAAATTGGTTACTTGATTACTCAAACACATTTATTCTTGAAAACTCTATCTTAAATAAAGCTATAAATGGACGATGAGAAGTAAATATTAGCCAAGGAATACATTCATGTTCAGTCTAAGAAGATGAGGTGTAGCTGTCTTTGTTCACTTTGTGAATTCTTTGAATGCAATAATAACATTAGATAAAAGAGAAAACAGATAGAGAGAAACAATATCCGTAAATAAAGTTTTTAACTGTGTACTTTTCCACCCATACCCTAGTTTCTGAATAATGACTCAGAAGTTGATTATTTATTAATAAATACCTAGGCCTTAAGCTATGTTTTTTTAATTCAATGATTCCTGTTTATTATTTTGTATCTGCCACATGGCTGGTTACCTCTTCTCATTTTGAAAAGTCCAGCTGGCTCCGAGTCAGGATGGTGAATCCTTCCATGTCTCCCTTCTTTCTCTCTCTCTCTACCGGATGTCCCATCTTTCAATTCTTCCTCAGTTTAATATTCATCAGATTTTTACTGATATGCAGTGCTTTCACACAGCATATAAGAGACTATCCCTCCATCCCTCCCACACCTTTTAGTTCAATGAAAGTCTATTTCTCTAAAACCAATAAACTAAATACAATAAAAATGCTATAAAAGCTATCAGGTAAGAATTACATTCACAGTGTCCAGTTAATATGTATTTGCCAAACTTGGAAAAAGTTGTCTATTATTCTGTTGCGATGAGTCCAAAATCTGTACTTAAAACATTTTTTATCATAACTTGTTTTACCATCATAAAAAATCTTCTTATACATCCAATCCTAAACAACTTAGGTTTAATTGTGAAACTGAAACTATGTTGTCTTCATCCCCATCAGAGACATGCAAAACAAGCAGTTTCCAACTATAGAAATGACAAAAGCTACTGGCTACATAAATGGTTATCCAAAATTTCTCTGCATCATTGGAACATCATCTTGAGCCTATTGATCCAGAATAATGTGGGTTGATGTTTATATTCAGGTGAGAGCAGGCACAAGATAAATCAAGGCCTGTGATTAGGCAGTGAAAAGGAAAGGTGGGCTGAGAATTTTAGAGATGGGAAGAGAGTATGGAAGGAGAGAAAGAAAGAAGATAGAGGAAGAGAAGGATGACCCAGATCTGTGTGGCTTTAAATAGCTACAGGGAGCTATGAATATCTTATAAGGGATGGATAATTATAGGACAACTTGTCTTCTCTACGTGGGCAGTTTATATAAATATCAATTGGCTCTGAGTATATTGTGTGAACATTTTTTGGGGTAAGAATTTACTGATATAAATCTTAGTAATAAATTACAAGCCTCAAGATTTTATTTTAGTAGGTTATAGGAATTTGTGACAGCTAACAGTGAGATGGGTGGTCACTGCATGGGACCACCCTCATAGTGAGTATGGTAAAGACATTAGGAGAGCAAAGGGAAAGAGAGTCTGCTGAGACTGGCTGGGAATGTGAGCAGAGATGAGAACACCCTGCTGGTGACATGTGGCCTGAAAGTGCCTGACATAGTGTGAGATAATAAATCTCTTTTTAAATATTTAATGCTACAGACTTTTTTCTTATGAAACAGGAATTATGAAGGACTTGTATACATCGTCCTTGCAAAGCTCAGTAGTCACGTCACTGTATCCCATTTGTTCAGTTTGGACGGTGTGCTGTCAGCATAAAAAGCAAGGAGAGTTCCTCGCCCAGTGGATAGTTTGCCTATCATGATCATAAGTTTGATTGACTGTCTGCTAATTAACATTTCTTAATTATCCTATACAGTATTCAATAGCAGATTTTGAGAGGAATGTTGTTGTAAAATTTTAAAGAATAAAAGGCTGTCTTTTACCCCCCACTACATCTGGCACCACAGTGCCCCAAGATATCTGGTAGATATCTTGTTAGAAACACACATCCCAATTCCATGGCAGCTTAGTGTCTCTAGCTACCACACACTCTCTTAAACTTAAATTGCTACATGAAAGAACACACAACACAATAACTTCAGATCCAACTGATAAGATATAATTGTCCACCTAAGCATACAAGGCTCTGTACACATCCAGCCCTTAGGAATATTCATAACAACCTGTAAATACACAGAGTAGAATCTTAAAGTCAGCCTCCATGTTCTCTCCACAGCTTCTCTGCAGTCTCCTTCCTCTTCCCTCAAACTTTTCTCCTGCCCATCCTTCCTTCTCATCCAATGACAGGCCTCATTCCATCCTGTACCCACCCTCACCTGTGTGACATCCTACAGAGGAACATCCTAGAGAGGAACATCCCATTGCATTTTAAAATGAATTTTGAAGTATTTACAGTACCTTAAATGAGAGTTGAAGCATGTATACCTAGTATTTTGTAGAAAATATACTACAAATAATCCAAAAACAATATCAATATACAAACTCTATAACAATTGTAAAAGATTAGGCTTGTTCATGTTCTTAAGTATAAAAGTAGGTTCAGCTTCTGGTTTTTGCCTGTGCCTGGAGCTGACCTACTACCATAGCTCCCTGTACCCAAATCCCATGAGGGAGAGTTGGACTCTCAAAAGTGCAGACAATCCTGAGAGCTCAGAGGAAACCATTTCTGCTCAGATTCCTGGCTAAGATGAACCTGCCTAGAGCCCTCTGGACACAGGAACCTAGGAGCAGTGAGGGAGAGGTTCCTTCCAGGCTCTGCCTTTGCACAGAGCTGAAAGCCAGTGGACAGGAATGCTGACACACCTGAGAGCAGAGGTAAGACAACCACTTCTGCTTTGAGGAATCCACCTGGAGCACTCAGGACACACAAACCCAAGAGCAGTCATGTACAGGACCCTTCCAGTTTCTGCCTGTGTCTGGGGCTGACCTGGTTGCGCAGTTCTCTATATCCAGATCCCACTGGGGAAAAAAACCCTTCCCTAGGAATGCTGATACACAGGCTTACATGGTGGTCAAGCCTCTGTCAGAGACAGCAAGACTAGCTAACCCCACAGACAAACATATAGTGAGAGGCAAGCACAGGAAACTAAGCAACAGAAACTAAGACTACTTGGTATCATCAGAGTCCAGCTCTCCCAACAAAACAGAAGCTGGATATCCCAACACACCAGAAAAGCAAGAGACCATGAAAGCCAGAAAAACCAGGACAGGTGTCATACAGACCATAATATAACACAAAGGTCAGCCTAGGCTACTACATTGAGCAAAACTCTCAGATGGAGAAACCAAGATATTCCATGACAAAATGACACTAAAACAATATCTTTTCACAAATTCAGCTCTACAAAGGATAATAGATGGAAAACTCCGACATATGGAGGGAAATTATACTCTAGAGAAGAAAAAATGTAATCTTCTTGTAATAAACAACCCAAAAAAGAGAGCCACACGAACATAATTCCACTTCTAAAAACAAAAGTAACAGGGAACAACAATCACGATTCCTTAATATCTCTTTACATCAATGAACTCAATAAAAAGATGTAGACTAACAAAATGGATACATAAACAGGGCCCAGCATTTTGCTGCATACAGGAAACACACCTTAGTGACAGAAGCAGACACTACCAAAAAGTAAAAGGCTGGGAAAAATTTTCCAAGCAAATGGTCCCAAGAAACAAACTGGAGTAGCCATTCAAATATCCAACAACATTCACTTTCAACCAAAAGTTATCAAAAAAGATAAGGAGGGACATTTCATACTCATCAAAGTAAAAATACACCAAGATGAACTCTCAATCCTAAATATCTATGCTCGAATGCAAGGGCATCTACATTCATAAAAGAAACCTTACTAAAGCTCAAAACACACATTGCAATTCACACAGTAATAGTGGGAGACTTCAACACCACAGTCTAATCAATGCACAGATCATGGAAACAAATACTAAATAGAGACATAATGAAACTAACAAGTTATGAACCAAACGAATTTAACAGATATTTATAGAACATTTCACCCTAAACCAAAAGAATATACCTTCTTCTCAGCACTTCATGGAACCTTCTCCAAAATTGATCATACAATTGGTAACAAAACAGGCCTCAATAGATACAGGAAAATTGAAATAATCCCATGCATCCCTATAAGATCACTGTGGATAAAGGCTGGTCTTTAATAACAACAAAAGCAACAGAAAGCCACAGATACATGGAAATTGCGCAGTGTTTAAACTCAATGACAACTTGTTCAAGGGTGAAATAAAAAAAAGAAATTAAAGAATTTTTAGAATTTAATGAAAATGAAGGCACACCATACCCAAACTTATGGGATTCAATGAAATCAGTGTTAAGAGAAAAACTCATAGTTCTGAGTGCCTCTAAAAAGAAACTAGAGAGAGCATATACTAACAACTTGACATGAAAGCTCTAGAACAAGAAGAAGCAAATTCGGCCAAGAGAAGTAGACAACAGGAAATAATCAAACTCAGAGCTGAAACCAATCAACTAGAAACAAAAACCTATACAAAGAATCAACAAAAAGCCTATACAAAACAAAACTAGAACATATGGGAGAAATGGACAATTTTCTAGACAGATACTAGGTACCAAGTTAAATCAGGATCAGATAAACCATATAAATAGTCTCATAAGCTCTGCAGAAATAGAAGCAGTCATTAAAAGTCTCCCAACCAAAACAAACAAACAAACAAAAAACAAAATAAGACAAAAACAAAAAAACAAATAAAAAACCCCAGGACTAGATGGGTGTGGGGCAGAATTCTATGAGACCTTCAAAGAAGACCTAATACCAATACTCTTCAAACTATTTCACAAAATAGAAACAAAAGGAACACTACCCAATTTGTTCTGTGAAGCCACAATTGCACTCACAGGAGGAAATACAGAGACAAAGAGGGGAGCAATGACCGAAGGAAAGGTCATCCATAAATTGTCCCATCTGGGAATCCGACCCCATATACGGATGTCTCCTGACAGGCCAGAGCCCTACTGATACAGATGAGGATGCTTGCAGCTTACCATTGGGCGGAACAAATGGTCTCCAACAGAGGAGTTAGAGAAAATTCTGAAGGAGATGAGGTGGTTTGCAACCCCATAGGAAGAAAAACAATATCAACCAACCAAACCTGACCAGAGCTACTAGGGACTAAACCATTGACCAATGAGTACACATGGAGACCCATGACTCCAGTCACATATGTAGCAGAGGATGTCATTGTCTAGCATCAATAGG
Source organism: Rattus rattus (assembly GCF_011064425.1). Taxonomy (NCBI): domain Eukaryota; kingdom Metazoa; phylum Chordata; class Mammalia; order Rodentia; family Muridae; genus Rattus; species Rattus rattus. Next base: position 78,487,771 of record NC_046154.1, read on the forward strand.
AGGGGAAGCCCTTGGTCTTGTGAAGGTTAATTTCTGATGTAGGAGAATGCCAGGGCATTCAGGTTGGAGTGGATGGGTGGGAGTGGGAACATTTTCATAGAAGCAGGGGGAGGGGGTATGGGAGATGGGGTAAAGGGGATATCATTTCAAATGTATATACATAAAATATCCAAGAGAAATATTTTTTTAAAAATGTCAGAACTGAAAAAAAAGACATTCAAGTTTAGACAAAAAAAATTCTTTTGCCTACCCATAATTCATACAGCCATCCTCAAAGTTTCTCAAACTGTAACTGAAACTTTCTTGATAAACTACAATTTCTTCTTCAAGTATTTGATACCTTACACAGCAGCAATCTTTTATTTCTCATTTGGCATCAGCTACAAAAAGCATTCCTCATTGTTAACTTATATAATGTAATGCAAACAAAGTACCTAAAAGTATAAAAATGGCAGTAGCCGAGGAAGAATTCAAAATCAATATCCGTAGTTCTCATTTTCTGCAGTATCTTTTTGGAATGATCATCTCTGACATCCAGTGACAAGAACATATTTTCTTCTTGAAAAAGCTCCTATTAAAGATTTAAAAAGATGTTAACTGATATCCCATCCTAATATTTAAATAAGCAACATTGATTTGAAAATACTACTTTAGACACATAATGGTATCCTACTACTGAAGGGTAAGAGAAGAAAGCATTTGTCTAAATGAAGTGGGAGAAAATTCTGTGGGTAGCTGCATCTATTAGGCACCAGGATTTGATGGAGGGCTTCTCCCACAGGAAGAGCAATGGAGTATACTGGTATAATCTATATTTGTCATCCTGCCAGGTCAGAAAGTTGAAACAAAGATCTGAGAGGGTAAAGGAGATCCCTGGAAATGATATTTTAAAACATACTATGTTAACCCATGATGGAGATGTGCCTGGGAGGGTACCAGTCCCTGCTGTTAGTGAAAAATCATTCCACCTGGACTCTTGCAGGTATTTGGAATCTGACTCATATTAGGAATAACCCTTTGTAGACTTATCTGTAATTCCAAAGTTAATGGAAAATTATTTAATAACATTATAATATTCTTAAAGTTAAAGTACGAGTGGGGAATTTTACACCATTCCCATCTCTTTTCTCTAGGTTATCTGGTTTGATGAAGAGGTAATGTTGCTTGAATTATCTCCTTTATATTTATTTATATTAAGTTCTGCAAAACTTCCTTAAGAGTAAGAAAATGGAGGAGATAATATGAATCTTTCTTAGCTAAACCACAAGATTATCCAGTTGGACCATCATAATGGTTAACATGGTTTATGCACTTCCTTTTCATTACTATAATATATTAAAACATTCTCCTGGTAAAAAATGAAGTTCAGTGATTTCAGATTAGGAATCAACATAAACCATGAAAAATGGACCACCTATAAATGACAGTCATCACTTTCTAGGTTATGAAGTATTTATTTGATTTTTAACAGAGCTTTGACTAAAAGTGATATTTTGGCATTTTCAATTCTTTGCTTGTGAAATGCATTAACCTATATTAGACTCCTTTGCAATTCATAAAATAATGTATTTGTTTTGAATTCTAAAGAGACTTTTATTCTTTCCAAAAAAATCCCAATAATTCCATTGCTGTTATTGTCATAGCATCAAGAATGTATGATAATGCAAACAAAATTTCAAGCTTTCCCTACATATCTGGTTCTCTGGAGGTTTTCTTTATACTAGTACATGAAATTGATTGTACAGCAGATTATACAGCATGAAGCTCATGCAGGAATATTTTCAACCTCTCTTTTACAATTTACCTAAGTTCTCAGTAAGCAAATATAAATTCCTGCAACCCTCAAAGCTTGCTTTAGTATATATTCTCTTTCCTAATATTACAAGATGTCAATAAATAATAGGAAAGTTAAAATTTCAAAAGTGTGAAATAATAGCTTCTTCATTCCAATCTCCTGCAGTGAAAAACAATATACAAGCTACAGTTTTCAAAGGAGCGTCTCATAATTAAATATAATGAAGTTTGAAATGTCAACTATAGTTCTTTCCATTTTCACCAGCAACTTCAAAAATGCTAACAATATCATGTTTCTTACAGCATAACTAAGAACCACCTGCTGAATTGTTACAAAAAGAGAAATTTAATACTATCTACATGGAACTTCTTGGAATTCTGGACTCTACTTTTACCTGTTTAAGTCTAGACTTCACTTCTAATCACATCTCTCATTTCCCTCAGATTTCCACTTGTCCTTCAGGGCACACCTTTTGTAAGAATGTTTCCAATCTCCAACTGGCTGAGTTCATTTCTTTCTATGATGATCCCACAAATGTTTCTTCCCATTAGCTCATACTGGTTGACATTATGGGCATTTATTCCCTTCCCCAAGCTGTGAATAACCATGAGATAATAGTTGTGACTGTGTTAATTCTTTCAAGTATCTAACACAGGGTAGACATCCAAAGATTTGGTGACTGAGTGAAGAAGTGATTGAATTCAATCAAGTAGAGAACCAAGTTACTGACTAAAACCCAAAGAGAAAATTCTCAACAAAAATAACAAATCACCCATCTGGAATGGAAAGCCATTTTGACACTATTAATTACTCAGAAGCAATCGGGCAGCCAGTTGGAAAAAAATAGGTTAGAAATGTTGAGGACTACAAAGCCTGATACTCACATTTCTCATTCTGCATCCTTGGCTGTGTTCCAAAAAATTCTTACACAGGGGCACCATTTTAAGGACAGGAAAATAAGTGACAAAATCTGAGACCCCTGGATGCTTACATGTATCCTGAGTGTCCAATGTAGTTTATTTGTCTCTCCAACTAAGCTATAAGCTATTCAAGAAAGGCATATATCTTAATTTACTTGTTTTCTCTTTTCTTGCCTTCCAGTGCTAACTAGGACCAGGCATCAGCCAATGGTTACAGCATTTGTCAGGAAAAATATACTTCTACAAATATGTTATAGTGTTAAAAAATACTATCCCTATAATAAACATACTGCCAAAATACTTTAATCAAGTATGTCCATCTCTCACTTTAGTAGCAATTCAAAGCAAATATCTACTAGCTTTCCTCCTTATGATGGTTCAGAGCTCTTGATCCATTGTGTGGTTCCCTATGCATGTTTATTCAATTGAAGAGAAAGAAAAAAGAAACACACTTCTGACCTTTGAAGACCAAGAAATTTTCGTGTGATTGTATCTCTTAGTAAAATAAGAAGCTACAACATAAAATTCAAATGACTATCTAAGTATAATTCAAAGAAGAGTGACACCAATGGGTGTGCCAAATTAAATAGGAAACATCCATGAGGCCTCACCCCTACACAAAGAACTATGAACAACTGAGGCAGCTAAGGAAAGATAGCTGTGAGAGAGAAGGACTTCCTCTCAGAAGAACATACCAATTTTTGACCAGTGTCAAACAACCCCAAAAACATATATATACAGGTAACATTATATGTACTGAAAGGTTGTATTTCAGACTATATTAGCATATTCATAAACATGTGTACATACAATAATAATCAGGGAAAAGGGAAGCCACATATTCAAAGGAAATGAAGAACTGGAGAGAGGAAAAGAAAATAAGAAATGTTGATTATATTGTAATCTCAAAAAAGGAAAGGGATTAAAAAAAACCTCTTACTTTAAGCCCGGAGCTCAGAATAATGCACATAGTTCTATTTCTTTTCCATAGATATATACTAGTAAAATGCTCTGTCTCCAAGATCAATGGCCGGTAAATGCTTATTGGTGACCATTTCTCCACAGTAGATATGAGAAGCACCATATTCACTATTCAGGATGGCTTTCCTCACCCAGATATTCTTTCTTTTAAAAATGGTAGTGAAGGCCCTTCCTGTCAGTGCCTCCTACAATAGCAGACTGCCAGTTAGTCTGCTCCTCCCCTGACGACATCACAGCTGGAGTCATCCCAGGAGATCTGCTGCACACTGGGTAACTGGTGCCTTCTGTCAGGACAGACTGATAGCTAGTCTGCACCCCTAAAGACACCACAGCTTGAAGGCATCCTAGAAGTTCCTTTGCACACAGGGAAACTGGGCAACTGACACCACAGGTCTGAAGAACTCCCTGGGCTCTGTAGCACGCAGAAAAACTGACCCAACAGTCTAATAAACTCCCTGGAGTTCTGTTGCACAAAGAGAAACAGAAACCACAGTTCATAGCACCCCCTCACCCACAGAAAACAGTTTCACACAGGACAACAGCTTGACTGCTCCTCTAAACACCCAACAGGTTGAAGGCTTCCCAAGAGATCTGCTGCAACCAGGGCAACAGATCAGCAGCTTCTCTGCCCTGCTGAAGATCCCAGAGTTAGGAGGCCCCACAGGAGTTCTGCTACAAACAGAGTCATGGGCCTACCAGGAGACCTGAAGCAACCCAGGGACAATAAAGGCAGGCTCCAGTAGAGACATTCAGACCAGCAAACAGCAGGGATAACCAGATGGTAAGAGGCAAATGGAAGACTCTAAGTAACAGAAACCAATATATGTGGGCACATCAGAACTCAGTTCTCCCACCACAGCAAGCTCTAAATACACCAACACACCTGAAAATCAGGAAGCTGCCTAAAATCCTACCACATGAAGATAATAGAGTCCTTTAAGAAGGATATAAATAACTCATTGAAAGAAATACAGGAAAACACAGGTAACTGGGTAGAAGCCCTTAAAGAGGAAACAAATGAATCCCTTAAAGAAATACAGGAAAGCACAGTAGAACAGGTGAAGAAGTTGAATAAAGTACTCCATTACCTGAGAGTGGAAATAGAAACAATAAAGAAAACACAAATTGAGGCAACCCTGGAAATAGAAAACCTAGGAAAGAGGTCACAAATTATAGATGTAAGCATCACCAACTGAATGCAAAAGGTAGAAGAAAGACTCTCAGGTATTGAAGATACTGTAGAAGAGATTGAAACAACTGTCAAAGAAAATTCAAAATATAAAAATCTCATAGCCCAAAGCATCCAGGAAATCCAGGAAACAATTAAAAAACCAATCTAAGAAAAATTGGAATAAAAAAGAATGAAGATTCCCAGCTCAAAGGCCCTTAAAACTTCTTCAACACAATCATAGAAGAAAACTTCCTAAACTGAAGAAAAGAATGAAAATAAATGTACAAGAAACCTATAGAACATCAAATAAATGACACATGAAAAGAAAATCCTCTCATCACATGATAAATAAAACACTAAATGCACAGAACAAAGAAAGAATATTAAAAGTTGGGAGAGAAAAGGAGCAAGTCTAAAAGTAGACATCGGAATTACACTAGACTTCTCAACAAGACACTAAAAGCCAGAAGAGCCTAGACAATGGCCATGTAGACTCTAAGAGAACACAAATGCCAGCAAAGGATATTATGATGAGGAAAATTCTCAATTAACATAGATGGAGAAACCAAATATATCAGAACAACAAAAAAATTCAAACAGTATCTATCTACCAATCCAGCCTTACAGAGAATCATAGAAGGAAAACTCCAACACAAGGAAGGTACCTACACCAGAGAAAAGACAAGATATTAATAATCAAAGCCAAAAAGAGAAAACCATATGCATATAATACCATCTAAAAAATAAAGCAGGAACTAACAATCATCTGCCTTTAATATCTCTCAATATTAACAGACACAGTTCACCTATAAAAAACATAAACTAACAATCTGGATACGTAAACAAGATCCATAACATTGCTGCATACAAGAAACATACCTCAATAATAAAGACAGACACCACCTCAGAGGAAAAGATACGAGATATCTATAGAACATTTCACCCTAAAACAATAGGATATGTTTTCTTCTCAGCACTTCAGCATACCTTCTGCAAAGCTGACAATATATTGGGCACAAAGGAAGCCTCAAGTGATACAAAAAGATTGAAATGATCCCATACATCCTATCAAATCACTGAGGACTAAGGTTAGACTTCAATAACAATAAAAACAACAACAAAAAACCTAAATACCAATGGAAACTGAATAACTCTACTCAATGATAAACTCTTGAGAGAAGAAATAAAGAATGTAAAGACTTCGTCTTCATTGAAAATGATGACACAACATATCAACTTGTTAGCACAATGAAAGTAGTGCTAATAGAAAAATTAATAACACTAAGTGCTCTGGTAAAGAAATTGGAGAGATCTTAAACAACTCAACTTAACAGCACACTTGAGAGCTCTAGAACTAAAAGAAGCAAACACACTCAAAAGCAGTAAAAGGCAGAAAATAGTCAAACTCAGAGCCAAAATTAACCAAGTAGAAACAAAGAGAGAGACACAAAGAATCAAAAAAGCCAAAAGTTGGTGTTTCCAAAGGATCAACAAGATAGATAAACCCTTAGCAAAACTAACTAAATGGTCTAGAGGCAGTATCCAAATTGCCGAAATCGGAAGTGAAAAAGGGAGACATAACACAGAGGAAATTTAAAAAAAAAATCAGGTCCTACTAAAAAAAAACTATACCCACCACACCTCATCACCAAAAAGTGGAAAATCTAGATGAAATTAAAAGTTTTCTAGACAGATAATACATAACAAAGTTAAATAAAAGCAAGTAAACTATCAAAAAGCCCAATATACCCTAAGGAAATAGAAGTCATTAAAAACCTCCCAAACCAAAAAGAAAAAAAAATCCAAAGGCCAGACAGTTTTAGTGCAGAATTCTACTAAACCTTCAAAGAAGACCTAATGCTAATATTCCTTAAATTATTCTATAAAATAAAAACGGAAGGAACACTACCTAATTTAATTCATTCTATGAATCCACAATTATTCTAATACCTGAACCATACAAAGACCCAACAAAAAAGAGAACTTCAGATCAATCTCGCTTATGAATATTGATGCAAAATTACTCAATAAAATTCTTGCAAACTAAATCTAAGAACACATCAAAACTGTCATTCACCACGATGCAGTAAGCTTTATCCCAAGGATGTAAGGGTGGTTCAATATACAAAAATCCATTAATGCAATCCACTATATAAACAAACTCAAAGAAAAAGTATATGATTATCTCCTTAGATGGAGAAAAAGCTTTTGACAAAACACTAATTTTCATGTTAAAACTATTAGAGAGATCAGGAATTCAAGGCCCATACCTAAATGTAATAAAAGGAATTTACTGCAAACTCACTGCCAATATCAAATTAAATTGTGAGAAACCTGAAGCAATCCCACTAAAATCAGGGACAATACAAGGATGCCCACTCTTCCCTATCTATTCAATACAGTACTGGAAGTGCTAGCTAGAACAATAATACAACAGAAAGAGATCGAAGGGATACAAATTGGTAAAGAAGAAATGAAGGTATCACTATTTGCAGATGATATTATAGTATATATAAGCAATTCCCACAATTCTGCCAAAGAACTTGCCCAGCTGATAAACAATTCAGTATTGAGGATGGATATAAAATTAACTCAAATAAATCAGTAGCCTTTTTTATACAAATAATAAACAGACTGAGAAAGAAGTTAGGGAAACAACTCCTTTCACAGTTGGCACAGATAATATAAAATATCTTCAGGTAACTCTAACCAAACAAGTGAAAGATCTATATGTTAAGAATTTCAAGTCTCTCAAGAAAGAAGTATATAAAGAACTCAAGAAGCTAACCACCATATGTACAACAATACCAAGCAACCAGAGCTTCCAGGGACTAAGCCACTACCTAAAGACTATACATGGACTGACCTTGGAATCTGACCTCATAGGTAGAAATGAATATTCTAGTAAGAGCACCAGTGGAAGGGGAAGCCCTGGGTCCTGCTAAGACTGAACCCCCAGTGAACTAGACTGTTGGGGGGAGGGTGGGGAGGGGAACACCCATAAGGAAGGGGAGGGGGGAGGGGGATGGTTGCCCAGAAACCAGGAAAGGGACTAACACTCGAAATGTATATAAGAAATACTCAAGTTAATAAAAAAAAGAAGCTAACCACCAAAAACCAAACCACCCAATCAAAAAAATGAAAAAATGAAGTATAGAACAAAACAGACAATTCACAACAGAGGGATCTCAAGTGGCTACGAAGCACTTAAAAATGTTCATTCTTGGTGACCAGGGCAATGCAAATGAAAACGACTCTGAGATTCCAACTTTCACCGGTCATAATGGCTGATATGAAAACCTCAGGTGACTGTACATGTGGAGAAAGAGGAACACTCCTCCATTGCTGATGGGATTGAAAACTGGTGCAACCACTCTGGAAATCAACCTGGAGGTTCCTCAGAAATTTAGAAATATATCTACTGGAAGATACAACTATACCACTCTGGGGCAAATACCCAAAAGATGCCCCACCATGCCATGGGGCACATATTCCACTATTTTTATAGTACTCTTGTTTGTGATAACCAGAATCTGGAAACAACCCAGATGTTCTACAACAAGAGAATGGATACAGAAAACGTGATTCGTTCACACAATGGAATACTATTCAGCTATTAAAAACAAGGACATCCTCAGGTTTGCAGGCAAATGGATGGAACAAGAAAATCTCATCCTCAGTGAGGTAATTCAGGTCTAAAAGTTCATGCATGATAGTTGCTCACTAATAAGTGGATATTAGCTAAAACAAGTATAATATACTCAGAATACAATCTACAGAACTAAAAGAGGTTAACAAGCTGAAGGGCCTAAGTGAGAAGGCCTCAAACCTACTTGTGAGACAGAAGAAAGCAGTCATAGGAGGGGAGTGTGAGGAAGGGATCTGTGCAAGAAAGGGTACAGGGAGGGGAAGAGGGGAACTTGTTCAAGTATTGTGTGGGGGAAAAGAACTGAAGCCCAGAAGGCCAACAGAAAGAATGGAAACAGGCAACCATGAGAGGTAGGTAGTGAGGGGACCTTCCAAAAAGTACCAGAGACCTCGAAGGTGAGAGAATCTCAGGACTCAAAGGGGGGAACCCTAGCTGAAATGCCCTTAGTGGGGATTAGGACTCTGCTGGAGTACACCTCCAGGAGAAACAGAGAGCATTGAGGGCTGCGGTTGCCATCCCATAGTCAAAAATTCTAACCTAGTATTGTTCCTATGTGAAAGAACTCCAGGGACAAAATTTTAGAAGAGCCTGAGGAAAAGTAGGTCCAGAAACAGGTCCAAAGTGGGATCCGAATCAAAGGGGAGCCCCCAAGGTCTGACACTAATTTTTTTTAATTTTATTTTTCTTGGAAATATTTTGTATTTCCATCTCAAATGTTTGATCCCCTTCCTGACCTCTCCCATACCCATTTTCCCATCCCCCTGCTTCTAGGGATGCTCCCACTCCCTACCACCCACCCCAACCTCAACACCCTAGCATTCCACTACATTGGAGAAATGAGCCTTGACAGAAACAAGGGCTTTTCCTCCTACTGATGCTGGACAATGCCATTCTCTGCTACATATGAGGTTACAGTCATGGGTCCCTCCATGTGTACTCATTGGATGGTGGTTTAGTCCCTGGGAGCTCTGGTGGTATCTGGTTGGCTGATATTGCTGTTCTTCTTATAGTGTTGCAAACCCCTTCACCTCCTTCGGTCTTTTCTCTAATTCCTCCATCAGGGTCCTCTAGTTCAGTCAAATGGTTAGATGCAATCATCCGCATCTGTGCCAGTAAGACTATGGCAGAGCCTCTCAGGAGACACCCATATCTGGTTCCTGTCAGCAAGTACTTCATAGCATCAGCAATAGTGACTGGGTTTGGTGGCTGCATATGAGAAGGATCCCCAGGTGGGGCAGCCTCTGGAGGAACTTTTCTTCAGTCACTGCTCCACTCTTTGCCCCTGTATTTCCTCCCATGAGTACTTTTTTTTCTACCTTTTAAGAAGGAATGAAGCATCCAGATTTTTATCTTCATATGATCTTGGGCTTCATATTATCTGTGAATTTTCTCTTATATATTCCAATCTTTTGGACTAATATCCACTTGTTAGTGAATGCATATCATTTGTGTTCTTTAGCGACTCGGTTACCTCAGTCAGGATGATATTTTCTAGTTCTATCCATTTCATGTAGTCATTGTTTTTGATAGCTGAGTAATATTCCATTGTGTAGATGTACCACATTTTCTGTATCCATTCCTCTGTTGAAGAACATCTGGATGCTTTCCAGCTTCTGGCTATTATAAATAAGTCTGCTATGAACATAGTGGAACAAGTGTCCTTATTATATGTTGGAGAATCTTTTCGATATATGCCCAGGAGTACTTAGCAGGGTCCTCTGGTCATACTATGTCTCATTTTCTGAGGAACTGACAGACTGGTTTTCAGAACAGTTGTACCAGTTTCCAATCCCACCAACAATGGAGGAGTCTTCCTCTTACTCCACACTTTTCCCAGCATCTACTATCACCAAAGTTTTTTGATCTTAGCCATTCTGACTTGTGTAAGGTTGAATCTCAGAAAAGCCTGAGGAATAGGTGGTTCAGCAACAGACCCAAAGTGGGATTCAGCTCCAGGGGAGGCCCCAAGACCTGACACTATAACTGAGTCTATCGAGTTCTCACAAAAAGAGGACTATCATGACTGCCCTCCAAAAGAGCCAACAAGAGACTGAAAGAGTCAGATGTAGGTATTTGCATCCAACCAATGAACAGAAGCTGCTCTCCCCTGCAGTTGAATTAGTGAAAAGCTGGAGGAAGCTGAAAATGAGGGTGACTCTGTAAGACCAGCAGTCTCAATTAAACTGGAACCCCAAGATCTCAGTCACTGGAAAACCAACCAGGCAGCATACACCAGCTGATATGATGCCTCAACACATATAAAGCATTGAACTCAGTATATACTGAGAGGGGAATAAAATCTGGAGTGTAAAAAATAAATATATTAAATTAAAAATGGTAATAGTAATATATCTCTACAACATTTGTTGTATTTCCTCTAAAAGAAATCATATTCATCCTATAAATTATTGATTTCTGCATTGCTCACCATTTCTATGTTGCTTGGGTCTTCTCCCATTTTTGCTAAATTTCTGTGGTCATAGTAAAGATGTAGTATTTTATAGACCTTTTTCTTGTAGAATATTCTAGAATAGGTACAGAATTTTCTCAACTTCCCTGCCTAAAAAACAGTATATTCATGTTGAAATTGTACTAAACAATTAAATTCACAGGCTGGAGAGATGGCTCAGTGGTTAAGAGCACTGACTGCTCTTCCAGAGGTCCCAAGTTCAAATCTCACCAACCACATGGTGGCTCACAACCATCTGTAATGGGATTCAATGCCCTCTTCTGGCATGTGTGAAGATAGCCACAGTGTACTTATATATAATAAATAAATAAATTAAAAAAAATTAAATTCATAAAATGCAGAATACTATGCTTCCCCCATAAGGGTGAATATTATATATTAAAAAAAGCACTCCTCAAAATTACTGTTCATAAAGAACCTCATTATTTCAAAAAATGCTACAGCAAAGGAAAAAATATGGGAAAATAGCAATTAGAACTTATTGAAATCTTTTGTGTGTCTCACATCATGTTAACCATTTAAATGATAGTAGTACACTATACCATCAGCCTGTTTTCCACTCAAGAAAAGAGAATCAGTCTTGAATATGTTAAGGAATAAAGTTCCAACATTGACGTGTAATCTCCTGGAATCAGCAAGAGAAATAATCAATGGATCATGTACTTCAATTCTTTCAAAGACCATTCTACGAATACAATCAGCATCCTAAGCTCTAGGCTTAAAATAGAGATTCATTCAGAACTCCACAAAACAGGTTTCCCATAACTCTTCACAAAATATATTTCTCATTATCTTAACTGTGTTTAAATGGCATAAATATTAAGGAGGAAAAAATGAAAGAAAACAGAGGTAAGTCCATAGTCCTGAACATGGCATTTCACAGAAAAATTTCTCTGATACGATTATATCATTTCCATCATTGCATTTGTTTTGTAAAGAAAACAGTGAATGGTATCAAACCTTGATTCAATCAGGAATTCACCCTTACAAAAACAAATTAAATTAGGTTAACTGTTCTATTTAATTATAGGAGTAACTATTATTACACTCAACCTAATAGAACAAGTAGGGAAGAACCTCAAACTCATCGGCACTAGGGAAAATATATTGAACAGAACATCAGTGGCTCATGCTCTAAGATCAAGAATCAACAAATGGCCTTCATAATATTGTGAAGATTCTGTAGGGCAAAGGACACTGTCAATTGCATAAAATTGCAACCAACAGATTGGGAAATTATTTTTTACCAATCCTCCATCTGATAGGGGGCTAATATCTGATATATCCAAAGAACGCAAGAAGTTAGACTCCAGAGAATCAAATAACACTGTTAAAAATAGGGTACAAAGTTAAAAAATAATTCTCAGCTGAGGAATATTGAATGTCTGAGAAGTACCTACAGGTATGTCCAGAATCTTTAATCTTCAGGGCAATGATAATCAAACAACCTTGAGATTCCATCTCACACCAGACAGAATGGCTAAAATAAAAGCCTCAGGTGACAATAGATGCTGGCAAGAATGTGGAGAAGGAGGAACACTCCTCCATTGCTGGTGGAAATGCAAGCTGGTACAACCACTCTGGAAATTGGTCAGATTTCCTCAGAAATTTGGACAAAGTACTACCTGAGGACCCAGGTATAGCAGTGCTGGGCATATACCCAAAAGATGTTCCAACATATAACAAGGACACATGATCTACTATGTTCATAGAAGCCTTATTTATAATAGCTAGAATCTGGAAAGAACATAGATGTCCTTCAACAGAAGAATGGATACAGAAATGTGGTACATCTACACAGTGGAGATCCATATAGAGGGATCAGGTGTTATAAGCAGTGACTTCATGAAATTCATAGGCAAATGGATTGAACTAGAAAATGTCATTGGGTTACCTTGAGTGAGGTAACCCAATCACAAAGAAACACATATGGTATATACTCACTGATAAGTGGATGTTAGCCCCAAAACTCAAATTACCCAAGATACAATCCACAGACCATGAAACTCAAAGAGAAGGACAACCAAAGTGCCGATGCTTCAGTCCTTTTTAAACGGTGGAATAAAAATATTCATAGGAGGAAATATGGAGAAAATGTTTGAAACAGAGACTGAAGGAATGACTACACACGGGGATCAGCCCATATCATACAGCCACCAAACCCAGAAAATATCTCTGGTGCTAAGAAATGCATGTTGACAGAACCTGATATAGCTGTCTCCTGAGAGGCTCTGCCAGAGCATTACAAATACAGATGCGGATGCTTGAGGCCAACCATTGAAATGAGATCAGAGTACCCACTGGAGGATTTAGAGAAAGGATTGAAGGAGTTGAAGGTGTTCGCAATCCCATAAGAACAACAGCACCACCCAACCATAGTTCCCAGGAACTAAACCACTACCCAAAACATACAAATGGATAGACCTATGGCTCCAACTGCATATGTAGCAGAGGATGGCCTTGTTGTGCACCAATGGGAGGAGAAGCCATTGGTAGGGTAATGTCAGGGCGGGAAGGAGGGAAGTTGTGGTTGTTTGGGGAATTGGGAGAGGGGAATATAGTCATTGAAGAAGGGGTTGGGGAATGGAATTTGGAGTTTATGGACGATAAACCAGAAAAGGGGATAACATTTGAAATGTAAATAAAAAAATCCAATAAAAAAGTAGGTTCAATAATCAACCCTTTTTATCATTTCTGTTTACCCATTTCTTTCTTTTATCCTCCTTTTATTCTTATAACATTATATAAAATAGAAGGAAGGTTAAGGGACAGAAAATGAAAGAGAAAAATACCTGCATCTAACCTCCTATTCTTTGTTTTCTCTCCGAAGAGCACCATTAATAACTTGCAACCTCTTGAAACAATTACAAGCCTCCATGACCAATTAAATGACCACCTTCCCCTGCCAATTTTTTGGATATGGGACATCTTTCTTTGCAAATTGTTCCTGGTATCTGGCGACAATACCTCATTGGATGCTCATTGAAAATTGGGATATTGACCTGTCTTAAGAAAGATAGCTGTAACATGTGTTTTCCATTGTTTGTTTGATATTAAAGTACATGGCTTAGCAGAAGTCATGGCTAGAAGACTGTGATACTGGAAAATCTAGCTAGCCATATAGAAGTTTTTCTGCATTCAGAATTTTAAGGATAGAGTATTTGAGGAAGTCAGTGAAGTTGACTAACTTGGGATGATTGTCTTGCCTTCTTTTTTATCTGCTTCTTCTGTTCTACTAATAATAAGCTTTCGATGGTAGTATAAATTTCTGTATTAACATACGTGTGGGATGTACAATGTGTGTAATTCACCTAAAGATGATCCTTTGTTCTTGATTTGAGCAGATATGGCATCTACCCTTTCTTACAAGTTAGTTTAGATTATATAACCAAAGTATAATATGAATTTTCATCCATGTCATTTGAAATAATGGCATGATATGTTCTGAGGACTTTATAACCAACAAGATTTATGTGCTATGCAAAGCTGAAGTCCTGGCTGAAGAAATTCACATCTCAGTCATTATCAGAGTTGTTTCCATATAGAGGGATCTGTATATACTTTACCTGATTTCGTTGTTCTTCTTGATTTCTTCCTCCATGTCTAATGCCAAATTTTCAGTTCTCCAGTCAAATCTAATCTTTATTAATTTTGATAGAATATCAATCTTTTCTTCTCCCATAGAAACAAAGACAAAACTTCTTTCCCAATATACATTTACAGACTCCCATGATGAAGTTAAGAAATCTTTAAAATAATACTTCAGCAGTTTTTTTTATAATAAAATGTCTCTTGGCAGTACTTGTTTTTGTATCATTAACATTTTCATATCTTCTTTATACTTATTTATTTATTTATTTATTCATTTACATCCCAGTATCTGCACCCCCATGTCTTCCCAATTCTTCACATAAATAGCTCCTCTTAACAACCTCCCTCCCCCCTTCCTCTCTGAGTAGCCCAACCCGGGATATCACTCTACTCTAGCACATCAAGTTACTAGGGGCTAGGCACATCCACTCCCACTGAGGCCATATAATACAGCTCACCTAGAAGAACATATTTTATAGAGAGGCAATAGCTTTTGGAATAGCACCCACTCCACTTGTTCAGAGCCCACATGAAGACCAAGTGCACTTCTGATACATATGTGCGGAGGGTCTAGGTCCAAACCATGCTCACACTTTGACTGATGGGTCAGTCTCTGGGAACTCCCAACAGTACAAACTAGCTGCTACTATTGTTCTTCCTGCAGAGTCTATATCTACTTAGTGTCCTTCAATCCTTCCCCCAACTCTTCAACACAACTCCTCAAGTTCCACCTAATGTTTGACTGTTGTTCTGTGCATCTGTCTCCATCAGCTGCTCAATGGAGCTGCTCAGAGGACAGTTATGCAAGAATCCTGTCTGCAAGCTCAGCAGAGTATAATTAGTAAAGTCATGAATTGGTTCATGCTTATGTGATAGGTCTCAATATAGGCCAGTCATTGGGTAGCCATTCCTTCCATCCCTGTTCCATTTTTGCCTGCACATTTTGTAGGGAGGACACGGTTTGCTTTGGGTTGCTGCACTTATCCCTTCTTTGGTAGTCCTGCCAGGCTATATGAGGAGGCTACATCAGGACCCACAACACACACTGCTAAGAGTCACAGCTAAAGTCACTCCCATTAAATACCCAGGGCCTTCTCCCATAACATGTCTCTGGCACATCAAGATATCCACTCTCTGCCCAGGACTAAAATTCATTATTTCTCTCCTGCTCTTCCGACTTCTGATCTTGCCACCCATGATCCTCTACCATCTTTTTTCCCATCTAGATCCCTCCCTCCACCTCCAAAATCTATTTTATTTTTAATTTTGAGAAACATTCAATCATTTTTTCTTGGGTCCTCCTCGTGGTATGGCTTCTTTGGGTCTGTGGATTATAGCATGGTTATCTTGTACATTATATCTAATATCTACTTATAAATTAGTATATACCATGCATGTCCTTTCGAGTCTGTGTTACCAGACTTGGGATGACAGTTTCTAGTTCCATCAATTTGCTTGAAAAACTTATGATGGCCTTATTTTAATAGCTGAGTAGTATTCCATTGTGAAAATGAACCATATTCTCTATGTCCATTATTCAGATGAGGGACATATGGGATTTTTTACAAAAAATCTGACTATTATGAATAAAGCTTCTACACATAACTGAGCAATTGCCCTTGTGGGATACTGGAGCATATTTTGAGTATATGCCCAGGAATGGTATAGCTGAGTCTTGAGGTAGAACTATTCTCAATTTTTTGAGAAACTGCCAAAATGATTTACAGAGTGGCTGTACAAGTTGCACTTTCACCAAGAATGAAGGAGTGTTCCCTTTGCTCCTCATCCTTGCCAGAATATGCTATCCTCTGAGTTTTTGTTGTTGTTGTTGTTGTTGTTGTTGTTGTTGTTGTTGTTGTTATTGTTTAGCTTTCTTAGCTATTATGATGGCTATAAGTTGGAATCTCAGAGTCATTTTCACCTGCATTTTCCTGATGACTAAGAATTTTTAACATTTCTTTTATTATTTCTAGACCATTAGAGATTCCGCTGTTGTGAATTTTCTGCTTAGATTTCTACACCATTTTGTAGTTGAATTCTTTGAGTTGGTGGTGTCTAACTTCTTGAGTTCCTGCTTTATTTTGGATATTAGTCCTCTGTCAGATCTTTTCCCAATCTGTACACAGTCATTTTGCCCTATTGAGGGTGTCCTTTGCCTCAAAGAAACTTCAAGTCTCTGAAGAGAGAAAATGAAAAAGGTATGAGGAGATGGGAAGGCCTCCCATGTTTATGTGTCAATGGGTTAAAACATAGTGAAAATGGCCATCTTACTATGAGCAATCTAGAGATTCAGTGCAATTCTCATCCAAATTCCAACACAGTCCTCTATAGAACAATTTTCAACTTCATATAGAAAACAATAACAATGTAAAAAAGAAAAAAGAAAAAAGAAAACAATAACAACAAAGCATTATAACTAAAACAATGCTGTACAATAAAAGAACTTCTAGAGGTATCACCATTCCTGATTTCCCACTGTACTACAGAGTACTAGCAATAAATACTGTATGGTATTGGTACAGAACCAGATAGTTTCATTAATGAAATCAAATTAAAGACCACACACTTATAGATCATTCAATTTTGAGAAAGAAGCCATAGTCATAGAATGAAAAAGAGCATTTTCAGCAAATGGTACTGGCTGTTATCACACTGTACACAACCTCAAAATAAAACTGGATACTGTGATTTGGTGGGCTGTGAAAGGTATCCTGGTTTCCTGTCCAGATAAGGTTGAAACCCCAGTGACCCTGAAAGGGACAGTAGGCATTTCCCTCAACTCCCAGGAGGCCAGGCTTCTCTCACATAGCTACAACCAACCCTACAACTCCCTATAGAGAGGCTTGTGGCCATTCGTCACAAAGAAGCAGGAACAAGTCCTCCCACATGTAAATAAGTTATTCCCAAGTTTTCAGACCAAACCAACAGAAAGTACCTACTGTCAGATCCTGACCTAAACTGTATATAAGAATCCTATCTAGAAGGTATATGAGAACTACGTCTGAGAGCTTCTGTCATAAGATCTGTAACACTGCCTCTTGGGGAAGAGATTTGCTCTCCCTAAATCGCAGCCAGAAACTCCCCTCTCTCCACCGACCCCACTGGCTCAGCCCAGCTGATGCAACTGAATTGGCATCAGTGGAGACAGAAGTGGAACAGCGGAGGCAACAGAGGCAATTCGCCTGCCCTGCTTGAGTTCTTTCTCCTCTGCCTGAAACTTTGCACCTAGCCAGGCCAGAGATCTCCATGGAAAGACTCCACTACAAAGGACAACATCTGTCTCCCAAGGTGGGTCTTGAACAGTGACATAACTGCACAAACAGATACTGCTGGAAGGGGAGTCCCCTCCCCCAACTCTGGAGACAAGCAGATTAGCTATCCTTTCCTGCTGTGCTTTCGGTCAGTGCCATCCTTGAATTTGGACAAGCTGAAGGGGCAACTGAAGCCTACTGGCCTGAGCTACTCTCTGGTGTTAGCTGAAGGTCTCTCTAGCCCCATGTCTAAATCCTGACAGTTCACAATGGCTGTGGCAAGAATGTCTCCTTAAAACAAAAGGAAAACCTGGTAATGCAGCAGCCATTTGAAAGCTACAGGGCAGCTGCCCATTCTTAAATCTGTGGGAAGGCAGATTTGGACCTCTGTGGAATCCCTGAAAGCTGATAGGCCAAGGGAACGTTTCAATTGGACAAAGCATTTCTCCTCTTTTCTGTCATGGGCAATTCATCATCACATAAAAAATTCCGCCATGCCAGGGAGATATGTGCCTTACTAAAATCCCGTGGAAAAATAGCCAAAAAACATTCCCCTACACTAGGTGGGAGTGGGGGTCTTGGGAAGAGGGGGTGTATGGGGAGGGAAACACCCTTATAGATGAAAGGGAGGGAGATAGGATAGGAGGATTATGTCTCGGAGACTGGGAAAGAAAATAACATTTGAAATAAAAAAAAAATCCAATAAAAGAAAACAATTAGCCAAAAAACAAGCGTCCTTGTTTTGGGAGGAAGTCTTTCAGATAGCACCATGTATGACCAATGACAATATTTAAATAGTCCAGACTCATGGACCTGAGTAGCTTCTCTCATCAAAAACAGGGATACCCAAGAAGAAAAACCACTTCATGTGATTTTTTGCTGATCTTAGTCACAGTAAAAGAACTTCTAGAAGTATTACCATCCCTGATCTCGTACTGTACTACAAGAGTACTAGCAATAAATACTGCATGGTATTGGGACACCTAAAATAAGACAGTCTGAGAACAAAACTGTTCCTGAGCCCCCTCAGTCAGATGAGCCCAAAGATCAGGGTCCTAAAATCCACCCTATTTCAGATCTCACAGCCCTTACCCAACTAATAAGGGAAATAAAGTCCATCTACCCACCCTCATTGTTCTTCAGAGGAGACACTAAATAAACCATTTACTCCCCCTGTCCCTTACTCCAAACCATCTACTACCCAACAAACAGCTTTGTAACAAACCCTACCTCCCATTTTATTCAGGAGTCTAATATGGAACTAGAACCCCCACACAAGTGCATTCCCAGTTAATATCAACCACAGTCAAACACACTCAACTGGTACCCATTGCAAGTTTCAGACTTACAAGAGCTCTGGCAGTCAGATAAAATCTGGCACCCTGGATAAAATCTCTCCTATAGAGCCATGTTGACAACCTAAACTTCCTCCCAGGGTTGGAGAGATATTTGTCATTCTTCCCTGTCTGGCTGGGTGTTTTGGAATGGGAAGCCTTATTTCAGATGAATGCCTGCAACAAGTCAGGAAAAATCAGGACTGAGGTGACACCCCCTGAGGTTTTAATGAATTCCTTGGCCAGGAAGACTTTTCTATGGGGGCAAAGCAGGCAACTCAGCTTGCAGGGTATTAGGACCAGATCTGTCTCTGTGCAACCCAAGATTGGGACAGGCTCACCTCACCCTCAGGGTCACAAGACCCCACCTTCTCCTTGCTGTCTCTACATCAAAAGACTGGAGAACCCTTATCTGATTTTATTCTCAGAACTAAAATGAGCCTAGAAAGAAAAATTCCCAACCCCATACCCAGAGATCTCTTTCTTAAGACCATTATATGGGAAGGCATGACTTCTGAATCCAGACTAACTTGCCAGGGTCTCAGGAAGGAGCATCACGATAGGTAGATTGTGCAGTCTGAGATATAGGAACCACATCACACCAGATTACAGCCATGGCTCAGGCATTTGTAGCAGCTATAAAAACAGAAGAAATTGGCTTCTGAAAGGAAAAAAGTTTAAAATTGCACCCTAGACAAAAGTTGAAGCCAAAGTGGGTCCTGGAACTGCCTGTTCCAGAAACTAGCTGATCACCGAAAGAGTAATTGCACCAGCTGGTTCAGCCACTTTGTTCCAAGAACTAGCTAGCCATAACAGCAGCTGACCATAATAGCAGCTGACCATAAGAGCAGGAACTGGTTAACCATAAAGTTAGATTAAAATCTTAAAGAACAATCATGAGAAACAGGAGGTTCTTCCTTGTGATTCAGTATGGTTTTTCCTTTAAATACCCCTTCTTCCAACCATTCAAGGTCGAACTCCTCTACCCCTGCGTGGGATACAAGTCTCGACCCCAGTGCACTGGTTTTTGTCATCCCTATCAATAAACCTCTTGTTGATTGCATTAAGATCGGTCTCTCATGAGTTCTTGGGGGGTTGCGTCACTTGAGTGAGGGTCTCCTTGTTCCAGGCGTCTTTCACTTCAAATGTAGAGAGACAGGACACTGGAGGAGTGAATGCCCACAAAACTTTCTCCCCATAACAGATCCTAATCCCCCTAAGAGAATTTGTCCCTGCTGTAGAAAAGGTTTCCACTGAAGGAGATACTGTAAATGAGAAGGTTGGTAAGCCACTGGAGCCTTTAAACTTTAGATGGGGAAGCAGCACTCAGCCCTGAGAATAAGAGGGACAACTACTCTCTTAGAAGCCTGATGGGTGTCCAGCATCTCAGAAAGGCCTACTCAAAATTAACCATTAAAATAAATAAATAACCATTCAAGCGTCTTATCGATAATGGAGCAGACAAGACAATTTTAAGACAGCAAGAGATCCCTAGTGACTAGCAACTTATCCCTGGTCCCCTAGTTACCTCCTAGGCATAGGGGGTAACTCTCATGCATTCATCACCATCAGGCCTGTAGGTGGGAAGTCCTAGATGGAGCTACTGGCCTCACACATCTCCTGGTGGCTCAAGTAGCCACCAATCTAATAGGGAGAGATCTTATATGCCTTAGAGGTAGTTCTTACCACCCAACCAGAAAGAGACTACATTAAGATAGAGGATATTATCCATAAAGGAAGAAATACCCAAGGATACTCTAAAAACTCTCCTCCAAATTGCCCCCAATTCTGGGGGCCACTGTTAGATTTAATACTCCCTGTCTTGATTGGCTCTCCAACGAAGCCATCTGGGTCCCACAGTGGTCTCCATCAAGAGAGAAGCTTATAGCCCTCACACAGCTGGTAGAAGAACAGCTGGTGCTATAATGCATTCGCCCCTCCTGAAGTCTATGGAATATCCCTGTGTTCGCTATAAAAAAAGAGCTCAGGAGAATGGAGATTATTGCACAATTTGAGGGCAATTAACAAAACCATGTAAGTCTGGGGCTCCCCACAAAGAGGGTTACCACACATCTCAGCCATCCCTGTCAATGTTCTCCTATTAGCAGTAGACATAAAAGACTGTTTCTTCTCCATCTCTCTCCACCCCTGAGACTGCAAACTCCATTTTCAGTACCTCCCCGCCATTAACAACTCTGGCCCAGC
Source organism: Rattus rattus (assembly GCF_011064425.1). NCBI lineage: Eukaryota > Metazoa > Chordata > Mammalia > Rodentia > Muridae > Rattus > Rattus rattus. Next base: position 78,509,138 of record NC_046154.1, read on the forward strand.
CTCATGGTATGAATGGACTGTCCTCACACAGGGAATGGCTAACAGTCCAAACATTTGTCAGGAGGCTGTAGCCCCTGCATTAAAACCCTATTTAGACAAAGGGATCAATATACACCACTATAAGGATGATATGGCCCGCCTCTCACTGGCAGATCAAGGACAGAAGAAGAAGAGGTGGCAGAGGAAACACCACATCCAAAGGGACAGCAAGATCTCCTGGAGGGACACCCATGACATGGTGACTGCTGACCAGGCCATGTGACCTCTACAAGTCCCCCTCTCCTCTGTTCTTATGGTTGTTTTTGTCATTCTTCACGCTAATTCTACTCCAGCCTAGCCTCTCTCCAACATTGCACATGCCACTGGAGATTCTATGCTAGCAAAACCTATAATGGACACAAAAATTTTATAGGAAGCCAGGGCTGCCCACTTGAAGGATGTCAGACCAGGATTGAGATCCCCTTACACCCATATTCCATCTCCATTATCCCCAGCCCTTTCCTTTGCTTTCTTCACTAAATGCCTCCAGGAGGTCTCCACATACGGAGGTTGCAGATTTTGGAGCTACAGAGTGGAATCCACAAACTGAGGTGGCACTGTGTGCCAACTTTAAAACTCATTTTCAGTCTTCCATTAGTGATCCATGGGATAAATGTTGGTGAATCTGACTCATGGGTAAACTTTATCCCAAAGGCTATGCAAATAACCTGCACATCTCCTGTGAGCTTGTTCCTTCCTCCGAATCATTCTTTATTCATGCTAACTTTATCCAACAGGAAAATCAGTCTCAGAAGGAACTCCGAACTACCCTCTCCTGGATACAGTACACCCAATATGCAGCTGATATCCTTCCCTTAACAACCCATCCCAACTTCTCCCAATGCTTTTTCTGTACTTCTCTCTCCCAACCATTATTAGCAGCCCTTCCCATTAACATTTTCCTTCATTACCTCCATGGACCTTAATCTAAAGGAAAGCACAGGACATTCATTTTTGACCTACCCCCAATTCTTTGCCTCATAGGGCCCTCCTTAACTAGGCCTTGCTTCTCTTGGCACCCTCTCATTCAGTTTCTGAAGCAGCAGATGTGTAGTGCTGCAAAGATAACTACCAATCAGATCTTGATTCAGAATTAAACTGTTCCCAACATAGGAGACTGTTATTCTGATGAAAGCTCTCCCTTATAAAAGGTATCCTATTTTCCAGTCCAGATAAGGTGGAAAACCGATGACCCTGAAAGGGACAGTAGACATTTCCCTAAACTCGCAGGAGGCCAGGCCCCTTTCATATAGCTACAACCACCCTCATAGCCCCCCATATAGAGAGTCTTGTGGCCATCAGTCACAAAGAAGCAGGACCACGCCCCCCCACGTATAGATGAGATATTCTCATACTCTCAGACCAAGCCAATAGGAAGTACCTGCTGTCAGATCCTGATCTACCCCAAAACTGGATATAAGAATTCTATCCAGAAAAATAAAAGGTATGCAAGAATTACTCCATCGTCTGAGAGCTTCTTTCTTAAGAGCTGTAACAATGCCACTTGGGGAGGAGATCTGCCCTCCTGAAATTACCACCAGGAGCTCCCCTGCACCACTTATTAGCTAGCCAGCCTCTTGTAGTCTCAGTCCAGCTGAAGCCTTGGAGCAACTAAAGCAGCAGGGACAGAAGTTGAGCAACTGCAGCAGTGAAAGGTAGCAGAGGCGATTCCACCTTCCTGCTCGGGTTCTCTCCCCTCCGCCACCTGAAACCTTGTACCTGGCCAAGCTAGAGATCTCTGTGTAAAGCCTCCAGTATGAGGGTCAACAGGATACATTAAATTTAATAGAGCAGAAATTGAATTCACTGGTAAAGGAGAAAATTTCCTGATCAGAGCATCCATAGCTCAAGTACTAATATCAACAATTAATAAGTAGGACCTAATCAGACATTTAAATAATTTAAAGTCAATAAATCTTTATGAAATCTACCTCTGGGATATTTCATATCCACCTTCTTTTCTATGAGCATTTCCTTTAAAGTCCTGTTAGATCTCTCTACAGTTGATTGTCCTGTAGGATTGTCAGACATAACAGTAACATGCAAGTACTGAATATTGCATTATCATCCTAGAAATATTTGGAAGTAAGTAAAACCAATAACTCACTATCTTATATATACAAAATTTTGCCTTCAACTGTTATTATTATCTGTCACCCATGGGTTTCATTATCATAAACTGTTAATCATAAACTGTTAGAGCTGTAAGGAACATTGAAATTCTCTTACATTAATCATTTTTCATATAAGGAAATGGAAGCCTCATGAATTAATTTGATACCAAGATCACTAGCAGTCAATAAGTATATCTAGTCTAGAATTCCAATTCTAACACCAAAGTTAGCATTTAAGCCACCACAGCATACCACCAATTTTATCCTGAATTATTCCAGTTCCCAAGTGTTTCATGCAATTCCAAAAAAGTGGTTTTATTTCAAGCATTAAATGACCTATGTTATGAAGAATTAATTGAAAAATCAATATCATGCTAACATAAAGCCGACATTTTAATATCTCAAATTCAAAATGTCTACTATTGTTAGTAAGTGGTAATATGACACCTATATGTTAATAAGTGGTGATATGGTACCTCAGTGATACTCAAAAAAAATGCCAATGGAACATCTGTTTTGACGATGCTCTACATCATGTAAAGATACCAACATATAACGCAATGTTACATTTTTGCACTGACTCAACTGCTATAGATAACCATCATTAGGATGTCTATAGAAATGGCAATTTACTATTTTAGCAAGTTTCTGTGGATAGCTGCTTTTTTTAAATAAAAAATAATAGGTAAGTAAAGTAAATCAGATTCCACTTGAAAACTGAACAATTGTTTTGATATAAAAGAATTTATATAAACTAGATATAGTGGGGCTTTGGGAGAATCTGTTCTTAAAGAATGAATTTGCACATGGTATTTTGTTGATAGCAAACATATGACTGGAAATAGTCATTCAACTGATCAAACAGATGTTTTGGCTACTCACTGCCAAACATCTGGACAACGGGTGAGATCATTTCCTTTTTGCTGGAGAGTTTGGCTACAGTGACCCAAGGTGTAATCACAGCTATGAGAACACAGCATGAAATGATAAATGTCATGACTCTTCATGATTCCTAGGATGGAAAGTGTTTTCAGGTCTCTTGAAATCTGTTCAACCTCATTTAAAATTTAAATTTGTTGACTTTTCTAAGACAGACTGGTGCCAAGATATTTTTAAATCCCTACTTCAAGAAGAACAGAGACACTGAACTAAAATGAATACTTTATTAATATTCCTGAATAGAAGACCATTGTTGGAAAGTTACAGCAGTTTCCTCCCAACTGTAGTGAAGTGACCTCTTTATTCTTTCAGTGCCATTGAGATTTTTTTATTGGCAGTGAGCCATGGATCTATAGAACTATAGAACATGATGGCATTTTTAAATGTAATTCATCAGGCAAAATAAATCATTGAATGAATACTCTCTCAACTAAAATCATTGGAAGAGGAAAGTTAAAGATTACAATAGAGCAAATATCAAGATCACATAATAAGAATTTTGCTTTGGATTCCTTTATGGTAAACAAGTATATATAAGAGTTGGAGAAGAAAGTCAGCATTTAACTTGTTTTTTTCAATTCTAAACGAAAGTTAGGAAGAATAGAAACAAACATGATAAATACAGAGGCAAATGCTTACAGCCCCATTGTACTGAGAATGAGGTCCCCCTTGGAGGAGTTAGAGAAAGGATTAAAGGAGCTGAAGGGGTTTGCAACCCCATAAGAACAAAAATACCAAGCAACCAGAGCTCCCAGGGACTAAACCACCATCCCAAGAGTGCACATGGACAGACCCATGGCACCAGCTGCATATGTAGCAGAAGATGGCCTTGATGGGCACCAATGGGAGGAGAAGCCCTTGGTCTTGCCAAGGCTGAAACTCCCAGTGTAGGTGAATGTCAGGGCAGGGATATGGGAAGGGGTAGGTGATTGGGTGAGGGAACAATGGAGAAGAGGGAGGCTGGATGGGATAGGAGGTTTATGGACAGGAAACTTGGAAAGGGAATAACATTTGAAATATCAATAAAAATATCCAATTGAGAAAAGAGGGGAAAGGAGAGAGGCAGGGAGGAGGAGGAAGGAGAGAGAGAGAGAGAGAGAGAGAGAGAGAGAGAGAGAGAGAGAGGAGATAACAGCGGGCTGGAGAGATGGCTCAGTGGTTAAGAGCACCAACTGCTCTTCTAGAAGTCCTGAGTACAATTTCCAGCAACCATTCGGTGGCTCACAACCATCTGTAATGAGATTTGATGCCCTTTTCTGGTGTGTCTGAAGATAGTTACAGTGTACTTACATATAATAAATAAATAAATCTTTAGAAGGAGGAGGAGAAGGAGGAGGAGGAGAAGAGGAAGAGGAAGAGGAAGAAGAGGAAGAAGAAGAAGAAAAGAAGAGAAGAAGAAGAAGAAGAAGAAGAAGAAGAAGAAGAAGAAGAAGAAGAAGAAGAAGAAGAAGAAGAAGAAGAAGAAGAAGAAGAAGAAGAAGAAGAAGAAGAAGAAGAAGAAGAAGAAGAAGGAAGAAGAAAAGAAGAAGAAGAAGAAGAGGAAGAAGAAGAAGAAGAAGAGAAAGAAGAAGAAGAGAAAGAAGAAGAGGAGGGGGAGGAAGAGGAAGAAAAAGAAGATGAAGAAGAGAAAGAAGAAAGAGAAGAAAAAGAAGAGACCAGCATCACTGAGGTGAAATCTTCTGTGAAGTGTCTTTTGAGAGTACAAAGGAGCTACATTCCAGAGATAGCCAAGGTTGTAGCCTGCAGCTGTACTTGGTAGTGTGTAACAGTCACCCAGTTGTTACTGGATATGAAGGCATGAAGCAGTAATGAAGACCAGCTGATTCTTGGTACTGTGAGAGGCCATGGAAAGCTATTAGAGAAGGTAAATCCTCAGTTACAATTGATGACCCAGCACTGAAGGGTCATGCAAAGGATTTGAGGTTTGTCACCATGAAGAGCCTATGAAAAGCTATTGGTGAAGTCTAGCTGCAGATGCCAGTACAATGAGATGATCACCAAGAACAGCAGCAGCAGTGCAATAGAGTCAACCAGAGTCTAGAATGCTACAGAAGGTAGGGGTGAAAATGTGACACAAACATTTTGGAGGAACACAGAAGATTATGTTTAGATCCCAGACATTGAAACAAGAAACTGTAACATTGAAGCTGCATTGGAGATCCCAAGATGTTTGAGATGCCAGAGCTGTGGGATATCTTCCAAGGAAACCTGCTAACAGAGAGTGGAAACAGCCAAGGAATAAGAAGTTTGTTGCAGTTAATGAAGATGAAAAGGGAGTTGGAGATCTGAAGACTGCTTTGATATCAGCCATGCAGATGCAGAGTTTGGAGTTTGCCCAGCTGGTTTCCTGCCTTGCCTTGGGAATTATAGATAAGTAATTGGATGAATGTTGAAAGAGACTTTGGACTTTGAACTTTGAACTTTTTACATTGTTGAGACTGCTATAGACTATGGAGACTTTTGAAGTTGGACTAAATGTATTTTATATTATGTAAAGTTTTGGTATGGCCCCCATAGACTCATAGGTTTGAATAACCCTATGGGGTTCAGGAGTGGAATGTTATGGTTTGTGTATGCTCAGCCAAGGGAGTGGCACTATTAGAAGGTGTGGCCCTGTTAGGAATTAGTACTAAAATAAGAAAGGAAAGATAACCTTTAATACATCTCATTCTATCAAGGAAACTAATGAATTATCTCTCTGTATGCAACAATATATATATTTAGTTTAATACTTAAACTTTACAAGTTTTCCTACTACATACAGACTATTAGGGCATAAATATTTTCAATGGTTTGTACAGATAATAATTATAATAGAAATTTGCTAGGTAAGACAGCAAAAACAAAGTTAGATTTCAAGAGAAGTCAATTATTGTTTTGAAGTTTTATCCAACCTGGCAGTCTCAATAGGATGAAATTAGAGGAAGGCAGTTATAGGTCACTGTTATTTGTTGTTATGATAAAGGCTTTTCTTGGGGAGAGGCAACATATGCAAACTCATACACACATACACATATATACAACATAATACATACACATACACAAAACAAGCACCATTCATGTGTGTGCATGTGCACACATGTGTGCATGCAGACAAACAAACACACACCTAATACATGCATGCACAAACAAATTCATATGACACAAACACATCACAAATACCCATCACACATACCTACATGAGCATACATAAGACACATGTTCGATATAGCACATACAAACCATACACCGAACATGTATGCACACTACACATGAATACATATCCACACCACACACTATGCATATAACATCCAGCACACATATATGCATACACCATGCATTCCCACACCCATACACATACAGTTATATGCACACAAAACAAATACACAAATACAGAACACATATACAATACAATCATATACACACACTCACATACAGACAATATAAACACACAATTATATACATACCACACTTGCACTCATGTGGAAGTATCACACCATACACAAGCAGATGCACTATACACATAGCACACAACATACACACAGTCACTCATACCTTCTTATGCCAGAAATGGGACCCAAAGGAGGCAAGATTATGCAACTTGTGAAACAATGAATTGGGGGTTAAGAGGATTATAGGTGAGGATTACATATAAGGACAGAGATGACTCAAAAGCAAATATATAATTGAATATATAAGGTACTTGTGTAAGTACCTTACCAAGGCAGAGAATCCCTTCCCCTAACAATTGTTCTGACATAATGCACAAAGTAAGATTTGGAGAAATCATCAATGAGAGGACTTTCCTGACATCTGTTAGGCAAGATTTCCTGGCATGTAAAGTCCAGATATAATTCAACTAACCCATTTGTGGTGTGATTCTTTTTTAGTTTAAATTTTATCATATGTGTATATAAAGTTTTAGAGTTTTAATTACTTTTCATTTGATTGCATGATATTAAAATCTAAATCTTAAGTAGACATTCCGTCCTCTGTTAATAAGGAGAACATCTTCCAACCACCCATTGGCATGTGCTATGACAGCAGAGCATAAACCAAATCCACCTCCAAGTTTTTCTATTATTCTGTCACCGACTTCTACACCTGCTGCGCAGCTCATCACAGTTGCCTCTCAGGATTATGCTTTCATCCTAACTAAAACTCCTCTTAATTCATCTTTACTGTAAAGTTAAGCATTGAGGAGCCCAGCATCCTTTAATCATGCATTTCTGTGGCGAAACCAATGCCTCTTAGCTCTCACTCATCTCAGATCTTCCTACACAACTCACTCAGCCTATCAAGCCCTCCATTCACAGTACTTTGTTCCACTAACCCAGAGTATAGCTATGCGTCTTTCACACTGCAGATCCCCTGCATATTACTCCTCATTTTCATGACCTTCACAGACTACAATACTTTAGGGTTTAGGCTTCTAATCTTCCCTATTTTATACACAACTATCTTCTAAGAGATTCATTCAATCTCATGTTTCTATACACTGAAAACTACTACTCATTGATAAGTGGCTATTAGCCCAAATGCTTGAATTACCCTAGATGCCTAGAACAAATGAAACTCAAGACGGATGATCAAAATGTGAATGCTTCACTCCTTCTTTAAAAGGGGAACAAGAATACCCTTGGCAGGGAATAGAGAGGCAAAGATTAAAACAGACACAGAAGGAACACCCATTCAGAGCCTGCCCCACATGTGGCCCATGCATATACAGCCATCCAATTAGACAAGATGGATGAAGCAAAGAAGTGCAGGCCGACAGGAGACGGATATAGATCTCTCCCGAGAGACACAGCCAGAATACAGCAAATACAGAGGCGTATGCCAGCAGCAAACCACTGAATTGAGAATAGGACCCCCGTTGAAGGAATCAGAGAAAGAACTGGAAGAGCTTGAAGGGGCTTGAGACCCCATATGTACAACAATGCCAAGCAACCAGAGCTTCCAGGGACTAAGCCACTACCTAAAGACTATACATGGACTGACCCTGGACTCTGACCTCATAGGTAGCAATGAATATCCTGGTAAGAGCACCAGTGGAAGGGGAAGCCCTGGGCCCTGCTAAGACTGAACCCCCAGTGAAGTAGACTGTTGGGGGGAGGGCAGCAATGGGGGGAGGGTGGGGAGGGGAACACCCATAAGGAAGGGGAGGGGGGAGGGGGATGTTTGCCCGGAAACCGGGAAAGGGACTAACACTCGAAATGTATATAAGAAATACTCAAGTTAATAAAAAAAAAAAAAAACAAAACTACTAAATTCACTCTTCTAGATGTTCCGTCTTGAGTCCAAGTGGATATTAATACCATAAGAACATCTTTACTTAAACATCAAAAAGTTATCTCATATATACATCTGAAGTTATACTTACTATCCCTCAGATGTTACAAAGTTATTTAATCACAATCCACGTTTTCTACCCCAACTTTAATCATTTAGTTACTGGATAAAGACACACACTGTCTTTATATTTATAATAAGCCTTAGTCAAGAAAACAGCTAGGGAGATATCTATCCTCAATGCTATTATTATATCTATTTCTAACCAAATAATCCCATTACATAATTTGCCATGTTTTGTCTGGGATGTTCTTAACTCCAATTAGCCACCCACATGGCAATTATTTTATTTTTCACCTAACCCATGCCATCTTCCTTCTCAATTCACTTCCTCTCCCTCAAGGTTCTCCTCCAACCCTAAGCCTCACCTATGCCTCTTTTGCTCAGCTATTAGCTGTCGGCATCTTTATTCACCAATTACAAGAAAGTGAAGTCAAGGCCACATAGTGTCACTTGAGTCTATTTGAGGACTCTTTGGTCTCTGGAACAAGTAGGTCTCCAGGATGTGCACTTAGCATTACTATACATAGCAACAATGTAAACCTCAACACCCTGATACATTCTTTGCATTTTATGCTGTTAATTTTATTCTACCTCAAACCCTAAAGACAATTTATGTCTCTAATCTCCCACCTGCTATAATCACAATGTCAGAGAACACTGATCCATACCTTAAAAATAAACCTAAACCATTCTTGCTCTGAGTTTTAATATGTACTTTGCCTGGTATGGTCTTCCTCCTATGTATTCATGGATGCCGACATTTCATCTTTCATGTCTTTCCTCTACTCTAACTTCATCAAAGAGATAGTTTTTGACTATTTTATGTTCCATAGTTTCAGTCACTCTCTCCCCATTTCTAATGCTATTCTCATCATTGATGGCTTCTATTTTGATGTTGCTCTCACTGTGGATACTGACCTTATCATATGCTTGACTTTCCTAAGGTTAACATAGATACTTCACTTGTAATGGCTGCCTTTCCTTTCTCTCTCACTGATATTGTCTAACTTCTATGATGGGCACAAAGATTTAGATCGGTTATTGCTCCCTAAGAGGGAAAGAGATGAATAATATTCCATTCTCTATAAATAGCAAATTTTCATTGCCCACTTACTATTGACAAAATTAATTCCATATCTTGACTATTTTTCATAAGTGTAGACATGTAAATACATCTTCTGTACGCTGACAATTTTTCTCAGATATATAACCTGTATCATAAGATAACTTTATTTCCCGCTTGATAAATAACTTTTGTGCTGGTTTTCACACAAAATATAATCATTTATATTACAAACCGAGTGGGATTAAGGATCCTCTTTTTTCTACATCTTTACCAACATGTTGCTATTTATTCTGTTGTTATATTTCTAAGGTGAAATGGAATCTCAACATATATTATGTTTATTAGTACTCATCCAAGGAATGGATATATGTGTCTATTTTATTTATTTTCAAAACTGATGAGTTGGTATTTAATAACCAGTTGTTATTTCACAAACTCTTACAATTGTCTATAGGTCCTTGTGTAGAGTTGAGGCCTTATGGCTTTTCCTGTTTTCACATTGGCATGTCCATTAGTGTCATTCCATTTTGGCTTATATTTAGGAAACCACAAGAGATGATGTGCCCATTGCTTCTGAAATTACTAGTAGCAAAATCTCACAGCAAATAATTTGTTACTTCTGTCTTAAAATCATTCCATATCTTCTTACATAGTGTTCCCCAAGATTTAGGTACAGGGTTACTTTGTAGATTTATGCAGGGATCCACAAGTATTTTATTGGTTGTGGGTTTTTTTTGTAGTGGTCTCTATGTTGAAAGAGAAGTTTCATTGATGAGCAGTGGGGACAACAATTATCTGTGGATATATCTTTAGACATATCTGTGAAACAAATGCTTACATTATTGTTAGGGGTCAAGCAGATTTAGTAAAGTAATAGCTGCATGTTTCCTCCAGAATCATTATTTCACATTTTTTAAAGTTTCATTTTTCTTTATTTTTAATTGTATATTTTATGTATTTACATTTCAAATGTGATCCCCTTTACCCATCCCATCCCACTCTCCCTGCTTCTATAAAGTTCCCACTTCCACCCACCCATTCAACCTCAACACTCCAGCATTTCCCTACACTGGGAAAACTAGCCTTCACAGGACCAAGGGCTTCTCCTCCTACTGGTGCCAGACAATGACATCCTCTACTACATATGCTGCTGGAGCTGTGGGTCTCCCCATGTGTACTCTTTGGTTGGTGGTTTAGTCCCCAGGACCTCTGAGGGTCTAGTTGGTTGGATTTTTTTTCCTATGGGGTTGCAGCTCCTTAAATCCTTTCTCTAACTACTCCATTGGGGTCTATATGCTCAGTCCAATGGTTAGCTGCAAGCATCCTCATCTGTATCACTAATGCTCTGGCAGAGCCTCTTGGGAGACACCCATATCTGGCACCTGTCAGCAAGAACTTCTTGGCATCAGCAATAATGACTGGATTTGGAAATGCATATGGGATGGATCTCCAGGTGTGGCAGTTTGTGGATGACCTTTCATTCAGCGCCTGCTCCACCCTTTGTCCCTGTATTTCCTCCTGAGAATATATTGTTCCCCCTTCTAAGAAGGACTGAAGCATCAATACTTTGGCCTTCCTTCTTCCAGACCTTCATATGGTCCATGAATTGTTTCTTGGGTATTCAGAGTTTTGGGGCTAAAATCCACTTATCAGTGAGTGCATACCATGTGTGTTCTTTTGTGACTGGGTTATCTCACTCAGGATGATATTTTCTAGTTCCATCCATTTAACTATGAATTTCACATAGTCACTGAGAAGTACTCCATTGTATATATGTACCACATTTTCTGTATCTGTTCCTCTATTGAAGGACATCTGGATTATTTCTAGCTTCTGACTATTATAAATAAGGCAGCTATGAACATAGTGGAGCACATGCCCTTGCTACATGTTGGAGCATCTTTTGCATGTATGTCCAGGATTGGTATAGCTGTGTTCTCAGGTAGTACTATGTCTGCTTCTCTGCAGAACCTCCAAACTGATTTCCAGACTGTAGGTTGTAACAGCTTGCAATCCCACCAACAATGGAGGAATAGTCCTCTTTCTCCACATCCTTGGTAGCATCTGTTCTCACCTGAGGTTATTATCTTAACCATTCTGACTGGTGTATGGTGGAATCTCAGGCTTGCTCAATTTGCATTTCTCTGATGACTAAGGATTTTGAACATTTCTTTAGGTACTTCTCAGCCATTCAATATTCCTCAGTTGATAATTACTTGTTTAGCTCTCAGTACCCCATTTTATTTGATTCCCTAGAGTCTAACTTATTGAGTTTTTGTATATATTGGATATTAGCTCTCTACCCAATATAGGATTGGGAAAGATCTTTTCCCAATCTGTTGGTTGCAATTTGTCCTAATGACAGTGTCCTTGCCTTACAGAAGCTTTGCAGTTTTATGAGTTCCCATTTCTTGATTCTTGGTCTTAGAGCATAAGCCATTGGTGTTTTTTCAGGAAATTTTCCCCAGTGCTCAAGTGCTCTAGGCTCTTTCCCACATTTTCTTCTATTTATTTGAGTGTGTCTGGTTTTATGTGTAGGTCCTTAATCTGCTTGGACATGAACTTTGTACAGAGCAATAAGAATGGATCAATTTGCATTCTTCTACATGCTGACCTCCAGTAGAACTAGCACCATTTGTTAAAAATGCTATCTTTTTTCCACTGGACGGTTTCAGCATTTTTGTCAAAGAGCAAGTGACAATAGGTGTATGAGTTCATTTCTGTGTCAATTCTATTCCATTAATCTACCTGCCTGTCTCTGTACTAATATCATGCAGTTTTTATCACTATTGTTCTATAATACAACTTGAGGTGAGTAATGGTGATTCCCCCAGAAGTTCTTTTATTGTTGAAAATAGTTTTCGTTATCTTGGGTTAAGCATTATTCCAAATAAATTTGCAAATTGCTAACTCTATGAAAAATTGCGTGGAAATTTTGATGGGGATTTCATTGAATCTATGGATTGTTTTGAAAAAACATGGCCAGTTTTACAATATTAATCCTGTCAGTCCATGAGCAATTTCTTACTTCAGAGATTTGAGATCTTGTCATACATATGTTGTACTTGCTTGGTTAAAGTCATACCAGGGTATTTTATATTATCTGTAACTACTGTGGTGTTTTGTTTCGCTAATTTCTTTTTCAGCCTGTTTATCCTGTGAATAAAAGAAGGTGATTATTCATATGAGGAGATACTGAGACAAATTTTGGAGCAGAAAATAAAGGCCATCGAGAGACCTCCCCACATGGGGATCCAGCATGTAAGCATACAGCCACAAAACCATGACAATATTGCTGACGCCAAGAAGTGCATGCTCACAGGAGCCTGATATAGCTGTCTCCTGAGAGGCTATGCCAGATATGGAAAATACAGAGGTAGATGTTCGCAGCCACCCATTGCACTGAGAATACGGTCCCCATTGGAGGAATTTGAGAAAGGATTAAAGGAGCTAAAGGGGTTTGCAACCTCATAAGAACAACAAATCGAACAAACCAGAACTCCCAAGGACTAAACTGCCATACAAAATATACACATAGACAGACTCACAGCTTCAGATGCATATGTATCAAAGGGTGGCCTTGTTGCTTACCAATAGGTGGAGAAGCCCAATATTCTGCCATGGTTCGACTCCCCAGTGTTGGGGAAGGTCAGGGTGGTGGGGAATGGAAGGGGTGGGTGGATGGGTGGGGGAACACCTTCATAGAAGAAGGGGGCAGGGGGTGGGATAGGAGGTTTATGGATGGGGAACCCGGAAAGGGGATAACATTTAAAAGTAAACAAATGAAAAAATATCCAATAAAAAATGAAGTTAGACTCCACAAAACCAAATAATTCTATTAAATAATGGGGTTCAATATTTACCAAAGACTTCTCTATGGAGAATATCGAATATCAAAGAAGCACCTAAAGAAATGTTGAACATCCTTAGTAGTCAGGGAAATGTAAATCAAAAGAACCCTGAGATTCCACCGCACACCAGTCACAATGGCTAAGATCAAAACCTCGGGTGATTGCTTAGTTCCATTATTTCTGCTCACCCTAGACTCGCAGTACTCAAAGGGGAGAAGCCGAGGGAACTTGTTGATCCCACCTCCAGCAGAAAGGGGTCGTCAAGGGAGGGATGGGGTCCCTATCCCACAGCTAAATCTCGGACTCATAGTTTTTCCCGTCTGAAAGAACTGCAGAGAGGGAAATGGAGAGGAGCCTGAGGACAAGAAGGCCCAGCAACAGGCCTGATGTGGCTTCCAGCTCAAGGGGAGGCCCCAAGACCTGACAGCATTACTGAGGCTCACAAAAATTGACCTATCACGACTGCCCTCCAAAAGACCCAACAAGCAGCTGAAAGAGTCAGATGCAGATACGTGCACCCAAGTAATGAACAGAAGCTGCTGATCCCTCTGGTCGAATTAGGGAAAAGCTGGAGAAAGCTGAGGAGGTGGGCAGCTCTGTAGGAGGATCAGCAGTCTCAATTAACTTGGACCCTCTAGATCTCTCAGACACTGGATCACTAATCACGAAGCATACACCAGCTGAGATGAGGCCCCCAACTCATATAAAGCCCAGGACTCCTAGGTCTGGGTTCACTTAGAGAAGATGCACCTGACGGTCAAGAGACTGGAGCCCCCAGGAAGTTTAGAGGTCTGGTGGGATAGGTGTGACTGGGACATCCTCGTGGAGAAGAGGCAGGGGGAGGTATGGGATATGGAACTCTTGGAGGTTGGACCGGGTGGAGAATAAAATTTGGAGTGTAAATAAATAAATAAATAAATAAATAAATAAATAAATAAATAGATAGATAGATAAATGTTAAAAAAAAACTCAGGTGACAGCAGATGCTGGTGAGGAAGTGGAGAAAGAGGAACACTCTTCTATTGTTGGTGGGATTGTAAGCTGGTACAACCACTCTGGAAATCAGAGTGGCAGTTCCTCAGAAAATTGGTCATAGTAATACCTGAGGATCATTTAGTACCATTAACAACACTAACACAGAGTAGTTGCTAGGATTTTCAGTACAAAGCAGAGTTTCCATCTTGATAAACAGGGCCTAAGCCCAATTTAGAAAGCAGTTGACTACTTTTAGGAGTGACTAGTGATATACTCTTCACTGTTGCAAATGTCGGTATATTGTACCATGTCATCTGGTACCATGTGGTTCATAGGCACCATAACTCGATGAGAATGTTGCTTGCTGCCGTCTTTTGGAAAATTACATTGTGCTTTTGTGTTCCATGAAAGCTAGCCCACATGGAGGAGGCATTCAGGTCAGCTCAAGACCTGCACTATTTCTGAGGTATAGTTCAGCAGTAGGAAATTACCTTTCTTCTCTGGAAGGGAGCCATACACTGTATTGGAAGAACCTTGAACAGTCTTACCAACAACTCAGAAATGGAACTTTCTCATGCCTGGTGTTGGGTATTTAGTCAGGTGTTCTTTGGTTCTCAAGGAGAGGATCTCAGCCCAGATTTTTAAAGCGTTAATTTAAACAGGATCGTGTGTGTGTGTGTGTGTGTGTGTGTGTGTGTGTGTGTGTGTGTGTGTGTGTGTAGCACACACACACAAACACAGAGAGAGAGAGAGAGAGAGTTGTGGACATTATAAATTCTTTTAAAAGATAGTATTACTCCTTTTGAATTTTTAAAGGCATCTTTATCGTTTCCTTCTTTTCTTTCTTCTGCATTTATCTTCCTCACTTCTTCCCTCCCTTCTCCCTAAATAAGCCCTCATTTGCATTTTCCTGATTATATCACTTTTACTCTGCTCTTCTAACAATTGTATCTTGACTTCCCTGGCCTGCAAATGGTCCAGTATCACTTTACAGTTTCTGCAGTTATGACAGGCTATACACTCATAGTTGAAGATTTGTAGATATGATCCTCCAATGAGATAGAATATGTAATGTTTGCCTTTCTGAGTTTGTGTTATTGCATTCAAATTATGTTTTCTGCTTCAATTCATTTACTCCCGAAACCAATAATTTTAATTTTCACTTTCAGCCAAAGAGTATACAATGGTATATAGCACTCTTTCATTTTCTATTTATCAGTTGAAGACATGAGGATGTTTCCTAGCTATTGTGAATAAAGCAGAAATGAACGTGTCTGTGTAAGAATCTACAGAATACTATATGAAGTCCCATTTCAGCATATTCCAAGTAGTGGTATAGTTGGGTCATATGGTAGATTTCTTTTTAGCTTTTTGAGGATATCCCACCATGATTCCCATAGTTTCTGTACCAATTGCAATCTGGCCTACACTATTTAAGGTTTTACATTTCTTTGCCTTTTCCATGATACTTTTTTAGAATGCTTTGTTGAACATTGCAATTCTGACTGGCAAAGATTAAATCTCAAATTTGTTTTGATTTTTGTTTTCCTAATTGCAAATAAAATAAGTATTTTGGCTATAATTATTAATTGTGTTTTCATCTTTTTCTTTCTCTTCCTCTTCCTTTTTCTCTCCTCTTCCTCCTCTACCTCCTCCTTCTCCTCTTCTTCTCTCTGTGTTGAGGCTGCAGGACAGTTTAGAGTTTAGAAATGCTCCTTCTGTCTTTATATTTTGAATAATTTAAGAAGGATTGGCTGGACTTTTTCTTCAAAGTCTGGTAGAATTCTGCAATGAACTCCCTGGACCTATGTTACAGTGAAATAATAAAAAGGTGTAGGACAGGTCCTTACTGCTCTGCAATTTCCTGGACTCCCTCTGACCTGGGTGGTCCACAAGCATTTTCAGCACATCAGTCTGCCAAGCCACCGTGCCCTCACTCACAGTTCCCTTGGCAGGTTGTTACCACACCACATATATGCATCCCAATTCAATGGAGGGCCCGGTGAGTCCTGCCACCATACACTCTCTTTAACTAAATTAAGTCTCCACATGAGAGAACACACCACACAGTATCCTCTGATCCAATTGATAAAATACAATTTGTTCATCTAAACTACACAAAATCCTGTACATACCCATCCCTTAGAGATAATCATAACCTATAACTATGCATGAGAAGAATCTTAACATCTGCACCAAGTTCTGTTCTCTCAGCTCCCTCTTCCTCAGTACCTCCCTCTCTTTCCTCTTCTCCTTCTCTTCTAAAACCTCTCTTCTTGCCTCCCTTCCTTCTCATCCAATGACAGACCTTGTTTTATCTTGTCTTTCTTCACATGCACAATAACATCAACCTACAGACCTATACCTTTTTTTTTTTTTTAAGCTGTAAGAGTTTTTACTACTATTTAAAACTCTACATCTATTATGGGTCTGATTAAGTGTTAACTTCTTGGTTAATTTGCCGATTTGGCTCAATCTATAAGTTGATCCATTTCTTTTGATTTTCCAACTAAACAAAGTAAAAGCCTTTAAAGTATTCCCCTATAGTATTATGTTTGTTTAGTGTCTGTTGTAATGTTAACCTGTTCATGTCTGGGTCTTTTCTTTCTTTCATTTGGTTATTTATGCCAAGGGTTTGCCAATCCTATTCATCTTTTAAAAATACCAGTTCTAAAATATGTTGTTTGTCTTGTTCATTTCTAATTCATTCATTTCTTCTCTGAGTTTCATTATTTCTTGCCACGATATGATTTAGGATTCATTTTACTTTTTCTAACTTTTGGAGTTATATCATTAAGTTATGTACCTGGGCTCTTTTTCACATTTTAATGCATGAGTTTAAAGCTTTATATCTATCCCTTATAAGACTGTTTTCAATGTGTTCCACTTGTTTTGTTGTGTTTACATTTTCATTTAGTTACAGAATATTTTAAAATTTCTCTCTCGCTTTTGTATTTGTCCCAGTAATTGTTCCATAATAAATTGCATTTGTGTATTTATTAGATTCTTATTTACTGTCAATTTTAAGTTTTATTGTATCATGGCCATTGGATACTACTAGTGATTTCAAGCTTTTTGAATTTGTAAATATTAGTTTTGTGCCTAAAATATATGTGATATATTTTAGGAAAACTTCTTTGTGCTGCTGAGTCGAATGTGTGTTCTTTGCTATTTGGAAATTCTGTAGACATCTGCTAAATTTATTTGATGTATGATGTGAATTAATTCTTATGTTGACATATTGTCCAGATGGCCTGTGATGATGCTACTATAGAACAATACCACTTAGTGACTTTAAGAGGTTAGGACAATATTGATGGGTCTGGAAAATAGGAAAATTCATTTACAAAGATTATACAAGGCTCTGTAGAAATTTCACTGATTTTGAAGAGACACTAGTCTCTGCTGTGAAAAACTTGATACCAAATTCTGATTCAAGGATAGCTGTTGATAAACAAACCTCGGCTTATGAAAATGCAAATACTAGGTGTAAAAACGTGATTACACAGGCACAGGCAACTCCCATGGATGAATGCTTAGAGGATATAATCAATATTGATTCTAATATATATTATGCCAATATCATAGATCAAACTATAATTTAGGACTCCTATATATAGGTATCTAAAATCTAAATGTCTGGTTTGTCGATTGTGGAGAATTCAGTCATTTGCAAAGAAACTGTGACCAAGGACCTAAACATCTCAGATCTCAACATGTCTGGTGCATTAACTGTGAAATATAGTACTTTACATTTGAAAGTGAACAAGTCATTTCAAGCAGTAAAAGTTTTCCTAAATAACAAAATAAGTCTAGGTTTCCAGGTGTGTGGCAAGGGCTGCCTTTGGACCAATTAATATAGGTCTATGAAAAATATCCAAGCCAATTTCTTACAGTTTGGAAATGAATAGGGGGACCTTGATCAAGGGCCTGCAGGAAAAAGTATAAGCTGTTTGTCTCTTGTCAACCAAGGAATAACACAGGCCGAAAAAACTCAACACTCTGCAATTAAATCATATTATATAATACAAGGATGTGTTAACATCAGAGTGAAAGCCTTTAAAAGTTTTGAGTTGGGCAGATCTTCCTGGTTGCTGCCACCGCGGAGAGCCCGTGGACAGCACCCCTCGAGCGAACTTGAGCCTCGGGTCCACAGGTAAGACCAACTTTTCTGCTGCAAGAAAGCGGCCTGGTGATCTCGGGACACACGGAGGCAGAATTCCTCTAGGACCGGGCACGTCCTGTGTTTACCGGAAGTCCCACACCCGCGGATCCCGGCCTGCAGCAGCTCTCTGCTCCCAGAACCCGTGGGAGAGAGACCTCACCGCCTGGTCAGGTGGGCACGCCTGAGGCTGCAGAGTGGAAGAGACCACCAACACTGCCCACCCCTGCCCATATCCCTGGCCCAAGAGGAAACTGTATAAGGCCTCTGGGTGCCCGTGGGGGAGGGCCCAGGAGCGGCAGGACCCCTGTGCCTGAGACACCGCCGGAACCTGAAGGAAACAGACCGGATAAACAGTTCTCTACACCCAAATCCCGTGGGAGGGAGAGCTAAACCTTCAGAGAGGCAGACACGCCTGGGAAACCAGAAGAGACTGCTCTCTGCACACACATCTCGGACGCCAGAGGAAAACACCGGAGGCCATCTGGAACCCTGGTGCACGGAGGCTCCCAGAAGGAACCTGACCTGCCTGGTGCACTCAAGACACAGGCCCCACAGGAACAGCTGAAGACCTGTAGGGGAAAACTACACGCATCTAAAGCAGAATACTCTGTCCCCATAACTGGCTGAAAAGAAAACAGTAAAAACAGGTCTACAAAGCACTCCTGACACACAGGCTTATAGGACAGTCTAGCCACTGTCAGAAATAGCAAAACAAAAGTAACACTAGAGATAATATGATGGCAGAGGCAAGCGCGAGGAACCCAAGCAACAGAAACCAAGACTACATGACATCATGGAGCCCAATTCTCCCACAAAACAAACATGGAGCATCCAAACACACCAGAAAAGCAAGATCTAGTTTCAAAATCATATTTGATCATGATGCTGGAGGACTTCAAGAAAGACGTGAAGAACTCCCTTAGAGAAACACAGGGAAAACATTAATAAACAAGTAGAAGCCTACAGAGAGGAATCATAAAATCCCTGAAAGAATTCCAGGAAAACACAATCAAACAGTTGAAGGAATTAAAAATGGAAATAGAAGCAATCAAGAAAAAGAACACATGAAATAACCTGGATATAGAAAACCAAAAGAAGAGACAAGGAGCTGTAGATACAAGCTTCACCAACAGAATACAAGAGATGGAAGAGAATCTCAGGAGCAGAAGATTCCATAGAAATCATTGACTCAACTGTCAAAGATAATGTAAAGCGGAAAAAGCTACTGGTCCAAAACATACAGGAAATCCAGGACTCAATGAGAAGATCAAACCTAAGGATAATAGGTATAGAAGAGAGTGAAGACTCAGCTCAAAGGACCAGTAAATATCTTCAACAAAATCATGGAAGAAAACTTCCTAACCTAAAAAAGAGATACCCATAGGCATACAAGAAGCCTACAGAACTCCAAATAGATTGGACCAGAAAAGAAACACGTCCTGTCACATAATAGTCAAAACACCAAACGCACAAAATAAAGAAAGAATATTAAAAGCAGTAAGGGAAAAAGGTCAAGTAACATATAAAGGCAGACCTATCAGAATCACACCAGACTTTTCGCCAGAAACTATGAAGGCCAGAAGATCCTGGACTGATGTCATACAGACCCTAAGAGAACACAAATGCCAGCCCAGCTACTGTATCCTGCAAAACTCTCAATTAACATAGATGGAGAAACCAAGATATTCCATGACAAAACCAAATTTACACAATATCTTTCTACAAATCCAGCACTACAAAGGATAATAAATGGTAAAGCCCAACATAAGGAGGCAACCTATACCCTAGAAGAGGCAAGAAACTAATCATCTTGGCAACAAAACAAAGAGAAGAAAAGCACACAAACATAAACTCACATCCAAATATGAATATAACAGGAAGCAATAATCACTATTCCTTAATATCTCTCAACATCAATGGCCTCAACTCCTCAATAAAAAGACATAGATTAACAAACTGGATACGCAACCAGGCCCCTGCATTCTGCTGCCTACAGGGAAACACACCTCAGAGACAAAGACAGACACTACCTCAGAGTGAAAGGCTGGAAACAACTTTCCAAGCAAATGGTCGGAAGAAGCAAGCTGGGTAGCCATTCTAATATCAAATAAAATCAATTTTCAACTAAAAGTCATCAAAAAAACATAAGGAAGGACACTTTATATTCATCAAAGGAAAAATCCACCAAGATGAACTCTCAATCCTAAATATCTATGCCCCAAATACAAAGGGCACCTACATACGTAAAAGAAACCTTACTAAAGCTCAAAACACACATTGCACCTCAAACAATAATAGTAGGAGATTTCAACACCCCACTCTCATCAATGGACAGATCATGGAAACAGAAATTAAACAGAGACGTAGACAGACTAAGAGAAGTCATGAGCCAAATGGACTTAACGGATATTTATAGAACGTTCTACCCTAAAGCAAAAGGATATACCTTCTTCTCAGCTCCTCATGGTACTTTCTCCAAAATTGACCATATAATTGGTCAAAAAACGGGCCTCAACAGGTACAGAAAGAAATAATCCCATGTGTGCTATCGGACCACCACGGCCTAAAGCTGGTCTTCAATAACAATAAGGGAAGAATGCTCACATATACGTGGAAATTGAACAATGCTCTACTCAATGATAACCTGGTCAAGGAAGAAATAAAGAAAGAAATTAAAGCCTTCCTCTACAAAAGAGAAACAAGCCAGAAAGAAATTAAGGGAAACGACACCCTTCATAATAGACCCAAATAATAAAAAGTACCTCGTGTGACTTTAACCAAGCAAGTAAAAGATTTGTACAACAAGAACTTCAAGACTCTGAAGAAAGAAATTGAAGAAGACCTCAGAAGATGGAAAGATCTCCATGCTCATGGATTGGCAGGATTAATATAGTAAAAATGGCCATTTTACCTTAAGCGATCTACAGATTCAATGCAATCCCATCAAAATGTAATCCAATTCTTCAAAAGAGTTAGACAGAACAATTTGCAAATTCATCTGGAATAACAAAAACCCAGGATAGCTAAAACTATCCTCAACAATAAAAAAAGGACTTCAGGGGAATCGCTATCCTGAACTCAAGCAGTATTACAGAGCAATAGTGATAAAAACTGCATGGTATTGGTACAGAGACAGACAGATAGACCAATGGAATAGAATTGAAGACCCAGAAATGAACCCACACACTATGGTCACTTGATTTTTGACAAAGGAGCCAAAACCATCCAATGGAAAAAAGATAGCATTTTCAGCAAATGGTGCTGGTTCAACTGGAAGTCAACATGTAGAAGAATGCAGATCAATCCATGCTTATCACCCTGTACAAAGCTTAAGTCCAAGTGGATCAAGGACCTCCACATCAAACCAGACACACTCAAACTAATAGAAGAAAAAACTAGGAAGCATCTGGAACACATATGGGAACTGGAAAAAATTTCCTGAACAAAACACCAATGGCTTATGTTCTAAGATCAAGAATCGACAAATGGGATCTCATAAAACTGCAAAGCTTCTGTTTGGCAGAGGACACTGCAGTTAGGACAAAACGGCAACCAACAGAATGGGAAAAGATCTTTATCAATCCTACAACAGATAGAGGTCTTATATCCAAAATATACAAAGAACTCAAAAAGTTAGACCACAGGGAGACAAATAACCCTATTAAAAAATGGGGTTCAGAGCTAAACAAAGAATTCACAGCTGAGGAATGCCGAATGGCTGAGAAACACCTAAAGAAATGTTCAACATCTTTAGTCATCAGGGAAATGCAAATCAAAACAACCCTGAGATTTCACCTCACACCAGTGAGAATGGCTAAAATCAAAAACTCAGGTGACAGCAAATGCTGGCGAGGATGCGGAGAAAGAGAACACTCCTCCATTGTTGGTGGGGTTGCAGACTGCTACAACCATTCTGGAAATCAGTCTGGAGGTTCCTCAGAAAATTGGACATTGAACTGCCTGAGGATCCAGCTATACCTCTCTTGGGCATATACCCAAAAGATGCCCCAACATATAAAAAAGACACGTAACTCCACTATATTCATTGCAGCCTTTATTTATAATAGTCAAAGCTGGAAAGAACCAGATGCCCATCAACAGAGGAATGGATACAGAAAATGTGGTACATCTACACAATGGAATATTACTCAGCTATCAAAAAACAACGACTTTATGAAATTGTAGGCAAATGATTTGGAACTGGAAAATATCATCCTGGTGAGCTAACCCAATCACAGAAAGACATACATGGTATGCACTCACTGATAAGTGGCTATTAGCCCAAATGCTTGAATTACCCTAGATGCCTAGAACAAATGAAACTCAAGACGGATGATCAAAATGTGAATGGTTCACTCCTTCTTTAAAAGGGGAACAAGAATACCCTTGGCAGGGAAGAGAGAGGCAAAGATTAAAACAGAGATGAAGGGACACCCATTCAGAGCCTGCCCCACATGTGGCCCATATATATAGCCACCCAATTAGACAAGATGGATGAAGCAAAGAAGTGCAGAAGTGTAGATCGCTCCTGAGAGACACAGCCAGAATACAGCAAATACAGAGGCGAATGCCAGCAGCAAACCACCGAACTGAGAATAGGACCCCCGTTGAAGGAATCAGATAAAGAACTGGAAGAGCTTGAAGGGGCTCTGAGACCCCATATGTACAACAATGCCAAACAACCAGGAGCTTCCAGGGACTAAGCCACTACCTAAAGACTATACATGGACTGACCCCTGGACTCTGGACCTCATAGGCAAGCAATGAATATCCTAGTAAGAGCACCAGTGGAAGGGGAAGCCCTGGGTCCTGCTAAGACTGAACCCAGTGAAGTAGACTGTTGGGGGAGGAGCGGCAATGGGGAGGGT
Organism: Rattus rattus; assembly: GCF_011064425.1. Classification (NCBI taxonomy): domain Eukaryota; kingdom Metazoa; phylum Chordata; class Mammalia; order Rodentia; family Muridae; genus Rattus; species Rattus rattus. Next base: position 78,532,489 of record NC_046154.1, read on the forward strand.
GGGGAGGGAACACCATAAGGAAGGGAGGGGGGGGGATGTTTGCCGGGAAACCGGGGAAGGGAATAACACTAAAATGTATATAAGAAATATTCAAGTTAATAAAAAAAAAAAAATTTTGAGTTGGGGACAGGAGTTTGTTAAATTTCACAGAAAAAAAAAGATGCGGATACCATCAAAGGTTATAAAGATTAGAATTAAGCAGGAGAGGTCACCTGAATACATTGATCATTGAGCTGAAAAACATTTATTTCATCAAAAAGTCAATTAATAGCTTAAAACAGGAAGAGAGAGAGATGTACTAAAAAACTGGTTTCTTTAGAAATTACAGAAATATAAGTATATACTTTTATTTTAATCACAGTTATTGAATATGAGGCAGCTTCAGATTGTCCACAGCAAGTGACTATGATTTGGCTTATACTCTCAAAGAGGCATGAATTTTCAGTTGCAGATTGTTTCTGGGAGTATGTGATATTTGAAATTCTGGGGATTCTTCAGAGGGTATATAAATGCTATGACCCCATCCCCAAAAAGCATGGATTGTCAGTTGATGGTTGGTTGCTGTGGATTGATGGTTGTTTGCAGTGGTTTCAGGTAATTTTTTTTTCTTTTTTAAAGAAAAAATAGCAGAAAGAAATTAGATAACCAGTTTTTTTAACTGGATATTTTTTAATTTGCATTTTAAATGTTATTCCCTTTCCCAGTTTCCTGCCCATAAACACCCTATAACATCCATTCTCCCATTGCTTATATAATGGTGTTCCCCCACCCACCCACCCAAACTTTGCCCCCTCTCCACCCTAACATTCCCCTAAACTTAGTCATCAAGCCTTGGCAGGATCAAGGGCTTCTCTCATTGATGCTCAACAAGACATTTTCTGCTTCTTATGCAGCTGGAGCCATGGGTCCCTCCATGTGTACTCTTTGGATGTTGGTTTAGTCCCTGGGTACTCTGGTTGGTTGGTATTGTTCTTCACATGTGGTTGCAAATCCCTTCAGCTCTTTCAATCCTTTATCTCCTCCATTGGTGACCTCGTTCTCAGTTCAATGGTTGGGTTGGCTGTGAGCATCTGCCTCTGTATCTGTTATGCTCTGGCATAGCCTCTGAGGAGACAGCTATATCAATCTCCTGTCAGCTTGCATTTCTTGGCATCAGCAATATTGTCTGGGATGTTGGTTGCATATGGGCTAGATCTCCAGGTGGGGCAGTCTCTGGATGGCCTTTCCTCCAGTCTCTGCACCAAACTTTGTCTCCACATTTCCTCCTGTGCATATTTTTCCCCTTTCTAAGAAGGACTGAAGCATCTGCACTTTGGTCATCCTATTTCTTGAGCTTGGTGTGGTAAATGGACTGTATCTTGGGTAATCTGAGCTTTTGGGCTAATACACAATTATCAATGAGTGCATGCCAAGTGTGTGTGTTTTTGTGGGTGTGTGTGTTGGGAGGTTTACATCATTCAGGATAATATTTTCTAGTTCCATCCATTTGCCTATGAATTTCATGGAGGCATAAACCCAGCCATTACAATGTTATTTGCATTTTTCTTTGAACTTTCAATACACCTTTTATTGTTTTATATATATATATATATATATATATATATTATGATATGCAGTGACTATGTTTTTTGTTTTTTTGTTTGTTTTTTTTTCTTTTTTGGTTTTGACTATTTGGTATTCTATGTGGTGTTTCTTTAATATATGGCTATATCATTCCTTAGATTTGATGAATATCATTCTATATTCTCATTGAAGATCTGATTTATTCTATTGACTTTTGATTTTTCTCCCTCATCTATGTCTATAATTTGAAGGTGTTATCTTCATTGTGCCTTACATTTCCTTTGTGTTCCATTACTGTTCTAATATTTTCAGATTCCTTGCTTATCAGCTGCTGGATTCATGCTAATTTAAGGCTTTTCTTTGAGTTTTCTGGTTCCTTTACTGAGATTTTCGATTTTATCTTTATTTCAGCTTGAATTTTCTTCAGTGTTTCAATCTTCTTATTGAATATCTTCTCAAATTATGGGCTGATCTTTGTTATTTTCATCAGCCTTATGTTTATGTTTATATTTTCTTGGACATCAATTCAGCCTTTTTTTAATTTCATCAAGCTGGGGCACATGCACGTTATTACATGTGTGAGTATGGGTGTGAGTGTATGCATGCGTGTATGTGTGTCTTTAATCTCGTTGATATTTTTGATGAAGCTTATGGTTGTTTTTGACTATTCTGTGTGCTTGACTTTGTATAATTAATTCTCATTGACAAATATTTCTACAGGACTGCTATATATTAGTGGGAAATACTGATTTAACATTTTTCATGTTATAATTTTTGCAATGAGATCTGGGCCTGTGAATATCTTTGGGGCCAAAAGAGAGGATATGCATGCTGGACCTGGAGGTTTTAGATGGTTTAGATTAAGTGAAATCTGGTGACCAAAAAGAATGGCTGATATATATGATGTATGTCTTTGTATAAGCCTTGAGTTTGCAGGTGGATCTAGAGGTCTAGTAAGTTTTGGATATTCAACAGAAGAGTATAATAGGGGATAGGGTTGGTGGATCCTGGCCAAGTCTAGATAACTTAAACTTTGTGTGCCACATAGACAAGAAGACAAGAATAAGCTCTAGGACTTTATGTGGGATTCTGACCAACTCTAGTGGAATGTGAGAAGACATCAATAGGAAGATCACAGAGAATTACTGGAATAGACTAGGGAGGAGGATAGGAGAAAGTTCCTAATAGTCTGAGGTGAATCCTTGACCATATGCATAACTGAAAAATATACTTCTCCACACTGTCTTTTATGTTTTAACTCCAATAAGCATTGCCTTTGCTGTGTAGAGGCATTTTAATTATTTTAATTCCATTTATCAATTCTTGATTCTGTTTCACCATATATTGGAATCCTATCATTGAAATCACTGATTTTGACAATTCTTGAAGTATTTCTCTTTGTTTTCTTTGAATGAATGAAAAATTTGTTTATAATCTCTAAGTCCCACTACACTGAAATCTCCATGAATATAATCCTGTTGTGTTGTTGCTGTTGCAATCACAGTATATACCCTCCTGGTACAAAAGCAACACTCCATCATTTATTAATTGAATGAACATTTATGAAGAAACGATCTCACTTTCTATTTCATTTTTCTTTTTGTTGTTTTCTAATTTCATGCATAGAAAGTATGCTGTCAAGTCAATAGAGAAAAAAGAACAAAAATAAATAGAGATTGTTAGGCTAGGAAAATAAAGACAATTTTAAAAAGTAATATTTTTCACTTGTTTTTCAAAGGTCATAGGATCAAACCTATAAAAGATAAAACCTGAGTCTGGAAATTAGTCTTGATGACAGATACACCCATAGTATTCTCCAAGGTATGCTATGACCAGTGGTACCTAGCCTTAATTACCGAGGCCCATTAAAAATACCAAGTAGGGAAAGATGTTCAGGCAAAAATTTCATTCTCCTCTAGTGGTTTTTTTTTTTGTTTTCTCTAATAATTTTTATTTAATTAGCACCTGTAGCATAAGCTTTCCATAGCTACTCTGGTCTGCTGGTGAGTCTCTAGGAGACAAGTGTATTTTTTTGTGACATGATTCTAATGTTCCAAGATATAAGATGGATACTATCTAAGAGATAAAATACATGGGATTACTATAAAACATAAATATTTATTGAGTAAAAATTTACTTGCTTAGGACAGTTGTCTTGAATTCATTGAACTTCATCAGCCTAAATCAAGTAGTATCCACATGTCAGTAATTTTATTACCTGGATTGTTCTGATTGTATTAGAGACTCTGTTGTCCAACTCAACAACATACTTAATGTGATAAAATCAAAACTTCAAATTTCAAGTAATTAGGTAAACATGTATTATTTCACATAATTCTTAGACTTAAATAAAAACATGTCTCAACTGTTCTATTCTAAATCTCCAGGCTTCACTCCAGTCATAAATCTGGTGTGATAGCCTAGTCTGCTCAGCTTCTGTAATTTTAGCCTAACTTTCCCACTGGCAACCTCCAGTCCTAGCTTGAGTTTTTATTCTAAGCTTATGTCTAGTCTGGTGAGTTCCTCAATTATATCTTGTACTCTTTCATATTAACTGACTTCTTCCAGTATTAGGAAACCCTGATACTTTTAGTCAAAGTCTGCCAAGTCTGCCATGAAACATATATACTACATGGCAGATTGAGTATCCTATATGTGTCCAATTTAGTGAGTTCCAACAGGGAAAATTCCAGATTTGGCCTTAGTACCATATCCTGTGAACCTGTCCTGTCTGATCACTCTGACCGCCCATAGCCTGTATTTGCCATATTCAATTTCCAAGGTTAATCCAAATCCAACAGCCTGTGCTGAGGATGAGGCTGAAGACTTTTTTGAACCCTTGCACACCTGTACCCTCCCCAAACTCCCATAGATATCCCAGGTCATATATATTATCTCAAAACTTAGTTTGGGACATCCCCTAAACCCCAGGCTATCTGTACCATATACAATATCCAGAAGTAGCCAAAGTGGCATATGTTTGCAGCATAATGAGTCACTAGAATGTCACTTGTCCAAGTCATTTGTGAACCACACTCATTGACTTAGCTCCTAGGAGTATATACTAATCTAGCCCAATGATTGTTGAAAACAATGGCCTAACCATTCTTTCTTCAGAACAAAGACCAGCTAGCACAATTTCAACACTAGCCTAAGAAAATCCAGTCATTTGTCCCATTTGCTTGATTTGGAATCACCCCAGTTTCTCTGATCCTAAAACAACTTTAAGCTTCTGAAATATGGCTCTATTAATTTTCATACTTGATATGAAATCATCCAAGCTCAGATAACAAAAATAAAAAAATCCAAAAGTATCACTAAACAGTGACGTCTTAGAATTTTTCAGCACACATCCAACTGATGAAAGAAATTTACATATTCAGGTCTCATTGCAAAATACAAACACTATGAACTACCTAGACAGTGTATTTCTTCTAAAATTTCTCATATTAGCCATGACATATTTCTAAATGTAGAAATGTTCACATTTACCTAGATGAACTCTAGGAACAAAAGTCAAAAGTATAACACCAAGAACAAGTCAATTCTCAACTATGTAAAAATCAAAAGCTAGATGAGCAAACCAGAAGAATCAACCCAATTAATGTCAGAAAGCACAGAGTGATTATGTCTCTGGCTTTTTTTGAACAACATAGCAACAACTCCTTAGATGTCTAACTTCATGTGACCAGATTGGACATGAATATAAATTCTAATATGCCAAGGATCCCCTGAGAAACTGGAACATTGGTTTCAGTGGTTACTAAGATAATGATGGTCTAGTACTCTAATTTTTGAGGTACAAGACATCATTAGAGGACCCAGACTCTACACATACACACTTATTAGTTATAATACCTATTAATAATAAATTCAAATATCACCTTAAATCACATATTTAAATTCTCCATGTGAGATTCATAAAATCCAAGGTGGGTGACCAAGGCTTATGAGAAAATGCATAAATCTTTTCAAGAAATACAGAAAAATACACCAAATAGCTAAAGGTTCTTAAAGAAAAAATGAATTAATCTAAATAAATTCAGGCGAGTACAAACAGGTAAAAGAAACTAATAAAACTATTCAAGAACTGAAAATGAAAAAGGAAGCACAAAGAACACACAATCTAAGACAATTCTACAGGTGAAAACCCAGAAAAGAGAATAGGAATGACAGATGCAAAGATCACCAAAGAATGCAAAAGATGGAACAGAGAATCTCAGGTATAGAAAACACCATAGAAGAAATTGATACATCAGTCAAACTAATGCAAAAACTAAAACCTTTCTAATACAGAACTTCCAGGAATTTTGGGATACTATGAAAAGACAAAACTCAAGAATAATACAAATAGAAGAAGGAGAGGAGTGCCAATTCAAAAGCCCAGAAAATGTCTTCCAAAAAATCACAGAAGAAAATTTCCCTACCTTAAAGAAAGAGATACCTATAAACATAAAAGAGGGCTATAGATCGCTGTATAGAGTGGTACAAAAAAAGAACCTCCACCCCATGCCACAAGATAAGCAAAATACTAAATGTACGAACAAAGAGAGAATATCAAAAGCTACAAGAGAAAAAGGTAAAGTAAGGTATAATTGCAGACCTGGTAGAATTACAACGGACTTTTCAACAGATACTTTAAATGACAGAAGAGCCAGGCTGTGTTTTACAGTCTGTAAGAGATCACAATGGCAGTCCACATTAAAATAGTCATCAAACGTTTCAATCACCTAGATGGAGAAAACAAGATATTCCATGACAAAAGCAATTTTAAATATCTCTACTAATGCAGCCCTACGGAGAATAAAAGAAGGAAAACTCCAAAAGATTGAGGGTAAGTGAACTTAAGAAAACATCACAAGGGTAAGAATTTATCTATATTGTTTATTTTCTAAAAAGAAAAAAAAGTTTTTCTAGTTTTGTTGATTCTTTATATAGTTCTCTTCCTTTCTACTTGATTGATTTTTCAACCCTGAGTATGATTATTTCCTGCCTCCTATTCTTCTTAGGTGTATTTGCTCCTTGTTGTTCTAGAACTTTCAGATGCTCTAGTTAAACTGCTAGTATATTTCCTGCCTCCTATTCTTCTTAGGTGTATTTGCTCCTTGTTGTTCTAGAACTTTCAGATGCTCTAGTTAAACTGCTATTGTATGCTCTCTCCAATATTTTTATCCATGCACTCAGAGCTATGAGTTTTCCTTTTAGTACTGCTTTCATTGTATCTCATAAGTTTTGGGTACATTGTGCCTTCATTTTTCATTAAATTCTAATGAAGATCTTTAAGTTCTTTATTTCTTTCATGATCAAGCTATTGTTTAGTAGAGAGTTGTTCCCTGTGTATATGAGTTTTTTGTTGTTTTAGTTGTTATTGAAGAACAGTCCCAGTTCATGGTGGTCCTATAGAATACATGGGATTAATTCAAGGGTCTTGTATCTGCTGAGTTTGTTCTTTGTCCAATTATATATTAAATTTTGGAGAAGGTACCATGAGCTGCTGAAAAAGAGGTATATTCTTTTGTTTTAGGGTAAAATGTTCTCTAGATATGTGTTAAATCCCTATAGTTCATAACTTCTGTTAGTTTCAATGTACCTCTGTTTAGTTCCTGTTCCCACGATGTGTACATTAGTAAGAGTGGGATGTTGAAGACTCCCATTATTATTGTATGAGGTTCAATGTGTGCTTTGTGCTTTAGTAACGTTTCTTTTTACAAATTTGGATGCTCTTGGTTTGGGGGAATAGATGTTCAGAAATAAGAGCTTATTTTGTTGTATTTTTTCTTTGATGAATATAAGCTTCTATTAGTCAAAGGACACTGTAAATAAGACAAAACAGCAACTCAAAGACTGGGAAAACATCTTTACCAACCTTACATCTGATAGAGGGCTATTATTCAAAATATACAAAGAATTTAAGAAGTTAGAATGCAGCAAATCAAATAACTATTTTAAAAAATGGAGTACAGGGCTAAAGAAAGCATTTTCAACTGAGGAATCTTCAATTCAATGGCTGAAAACCAATTAAAGAAATATTCAACATCCTTAGTCTTCTGGGAATTGCAAATCAACATGATCCTGAGATTCCACCTCACAACAGTCAGAATGATGAAAATAAAAAATGCAGGTGACACCAGATGGTGGCAAGGACATGGAGAAAGAGGAGTACTCCTCCATTGCTGGTGGCACTCTGAGTTGGTAAAACCACTTTGGAAATCAATCTTATGGTTCCTGAGTAAATTGGAAATAGTTCTACCTGAAGAGCCAGATACGACATTACTGGGCATGTCTCCAAATAGTGTTCCAATATATAAAAAGAACACATAGTCCACTATGTTTATAGCAGCATTATTTATAATAGTCAGAACCTGGAAACAACCCAGATGTCCCTTAACAGAAGAATGAATACAGAAAATGTGATGAAGTTACACAATAAACTACTACTAGGCTATTTTTTTTTAAAAAAAATGGCTTCCTGAAAATCACAGGCAAATGGAAGGAACTAGAAAATATTATCCTGAATGAGATAACACAGATACAAAACAACACACTTGTTATGTACTCACTGACAAATGGTTATTAGCCCAAAAGCTCAGACTGCCCACTGTACAACCCAGAAACGATATGGAGCTTAAGGCGAAAGAAAACCAAAGTGTGGATGCTTCAGTCTTAAATAGAAGGGGGAACAAAATGATCACAGGATGTAGAGGGAGGAAGGTTTTTGGGAGCAAGGAAGGAGGAAGAAGAAAAAGGGGGGGGCAGGATCAGGTAATGAAAAGGACAGGAGAGAAGAGACTATCAGCAAATTGAATAGAAACATGTAGCAATGGGGGTGGGGAATTGGGGGTAGCCACTTGAAAGTCCCAGACTCCAGGGAAGCAAGAGGCTCCCAGGACCCAACAGGAATGACATTAAACACCCAACAAAGGGGAGATAAAATATGTAGAGGTCACCTCCAGTAAATAGGCATGGCCCTATTGAAGGATCATTCCTATCTCAAAATTTTTAAATGAGGATTGTTCCTGTCCAAGGGAAAGACAGGGACATATTTGGAACAGAGACTGAAAGAAAGGCCATCCAGAGACTGCACCACCTAGGGATCCATCCCAACTGCAGACACCAACCCCCCACACTATTGCTGATGCCAAGAAGTACTTTCTGACAGGAGCTTGGTATGGCTGATCCCTGAAATGTTCTACCCACACCTGACTAAGACAGATGTAGATACACATAGCCAACTACCAGACTGATCCAGAGGTCATCAATGGAAAAGGTAAGGCAAAGACTGAAGACTGAAGGGGTTTGCTACCCCATATGAAGAATAATATCAACTAACTGGACAACCCAGAGCTCCCAAGGACTAAACCACCAACCAATCATGGAGGGAGCCATGATTCCAGATACATATGTAACAGAGTATGGCCTTATATGAAGTTAATGGGAAGGGAAGCCCTTGGTCCTGTGGATGCTTGATGCTCAGCATAGGTGGATCTAGAGAGAGGAGGCAGGAGTTGGTGAGTGGTTAGAGGAACACCCTTAAAGAGGCAAAAGGGAAGGAGATAAAGGGGGAAGCAATGACAGGCTTGTAGAGAGGTAATAGGGAAGGGGAATATCATTTGAAATGCATATCAATAAAATGATTAATATAAAAAGAAAGCAACACAAGGGATAGCTAATTCCACACCAGAAACAACAAAAGAAAAGAATCACACAGGTACATGCAATAGCACCATCAGTATCAAAATAACAGAAAATAGCAATCATTGGTCATTCATATCTCTTAGTGTCAATTGTCTCAATTCCTCAATAAAACAGTTACAGGCTAACAAATTGAATGCATTAACAGGATTCATTATTTTGCTGCATACGAGAAACACACCCCAGGAACAAAGATAGACAATACCTCAAACTAAAGGTCTGGAAGAAGTTTTCTCAAAGAAGTAGATGCAAAACCATGTTGGACTAACCACTTTAATATCTAATAAAATAGACTTTCAATGAAAACAATTTAAAGGGATGCTAAAGGACATGTCATGCTCATCAAATGAAAAATCTCCCAGATGACATCTCAGTTTTCATGTCTATGCCTCAAATGTAAAGGCACTCACATTCATAAGAGAAACATTTTCTTTTCCTAAAACAAAATTCTTTCTACTGGTAATACAAATTCCTATGAAGCTTTTTTTATTTCTACCATAAGAAATTTAAGAAACCATTAAATATTTAGAAACATTCAACCTCAAAAGCTTTAAAACTAACTGTACATTGTAGTCCCTGAAAAAGCTACAAACTCTTTTAAAAAGGTCTCTACAAAAAATCTCAGCTATACAAAAATTTGTAGTTTTTATACTGATGAGCTGCACTTGAATATCACATTCTTAGCAAAATAATTGCCTGAGCACATATACTCCACACTTTGGGACAGCCACTTATTCTTCATCCTCATCTTCATCTTCATCATTTTCCTCCTCGTCCTCTTCTGGTTCATTCTTCTTCTTTGAGCCTGTTGGTCTACTAGGACTCGCAGGACCTTGGGGAAGGAAGTCTCTCTGTGGAGAACTGAGGGATGAACTTGTGCCAAGTAGATGCTATGTGGATATCATGGGGAAGGGTGACCCCATCAAGCCATAGGGCAAAATGTTCTTCTATGCCTTCTTTGTCTAACCTTCTGGGAGGAGCACAAGAAGAAGCATCCTGACTCATTGGTCAACTTTGCCAAGTTCTTGAAGAAATGTTCCGAGAGATGGAGTACCATGTCTGCAAAGGAAAGGTCAAAGTTTGAAGATTTGGCCAGGAGCTACAAATCTCATTATGGCAGGGATATGAAGAACTATGTTCCTCCCAAAGGTGATAAGAAAGGAAAGAAAAAAGATCCAAAGGCTATGAAGAAACCACAATCTGCCTTCTTCCTGTTTTGCTTGGAACATCACCCAAAGTTCAAAAGTATACACTCTGGCAGGTCTATTGGAGATACTACAAAGAAACTGGGTGAGATGTGCTCTGAGCAATCTGGCAAAGATAACCAACCCTATGAGTAGAGAGCAGCCAAACTAATGGAGATGTATGAAAAGGATATTGTTGCATACCGTGCTAAGAGAAACATTACTAAACCTTAAATCACACATCCAATTCTACACATTAATAATGGAAGATGACAACACTACCCTCTCACCAACTAGACAAAAACTAAACATACAAATAATTAAACTAACAAAGGTAATTAATTTGGATCTAGCATATTTCTGCAGAATTTTTCACTCAAACACAAAAGATACCTTCTCAGTATCTCAGTTATACCTCTCCTAAATTAATTATACTGGTCACAAAGCAAACCCCAACAGATACAAGAAAATTGTAGTAACTCTTTGTACCATATCAGATCACCATGGATTAAAGCTAGACTTCAACAACAGAAACAACAGAAAGCCTACATATTGAGGGAAACTGAACAATTCTCTACTCAACAATCAGTATGTCACGGAAGAATGAAATTAAAGATTTTCTGGAATTCAATGAAAATAAAGACACATCACACCCAATTCTGTGGGACACAATGAAAACAGCTTTAAGAGGAAAATTCATAGCACTAAGTGCCTTCATAAAGAAATTGTAGAGATTTTATACTAGCAACTTAACATCATACCTGAAAGCTCTGGAACAAAAAGAAGCAAAGGCACGCAAGGGGAGTAGGCCCCACAAAATAATCAAACTCAGGGCTGAAATCAATGAAAGTCGTAAGATACAGATGAAGGGAGGCAACTGGGTGGGATAAAGGATGGAAAGAAAAATGAAGGGGGGGTATCCATTAGAATGAATGGAAATCTAAAACTGACATGTGTAGGGACATGGCGGGAGCATATCCAATAGGAGACAGAGACCTGACATAAGGAAGGCACCCAACAATCAATAGGGGTGACCTTAGCTGTGATTCAGAGCACTGGGGAAGCCATCACCTGTAGCCAGGCAGGAAGACTAGTGGAGTGATAGCAGCACCATCCAACCCACAAAACTTTCAACCCCAAATTTATCCTGTCTACAAGAAATGCGGGGACAGGGAACAGAGCAGTGACTGAGTGAACTATCAGCAAATGAGCAGAGAAACTTGAAACCCCTTCCATGGGCAAGCACCAATCCCGACACTATTAATGATACTCTTTCATGCTTGCAGACAGGAGTCTAGTATGGCTGTATTACCTTTTAAACATAGAAACAAGAAAATATTTCTAAATTTCTTCCACAATGCCAATACTACTCAGATACCAAGAAGAGGTAAAAATATAACAAAGTAATAAAATTATAGGCTACTATTCTATGAAAACATAGATACGAAAATTTTGAGGTGAGTTCAGGCAAGCACAAAATAGTATGACATTACACAAAAGTTCTGAAAAGAAAACACACTTGCAAACTAAATAAAAGGCACTTATCAAAAAGATCATCACTGACCATTAATTTGTCTTATAATGAGGTGAGGGATATCAGAAATAATTCAACATACTTAGGTCAATGAATGTAAAAAAACCAATAATTGTAAAAAATGTTTGAAAGTTTATGTAAATGAACTTAAAGACAAAATTTATGTGATCATCTTAATATGGGCAGAACAAATCTTTGACAAAATACAACATATGTTCATATACATGTTTTTTTAAAAAAATGTAAGACTTAAGGAGATATACCTCAACATAATTAAGGGCTACATAAGATGAAACCACTGTCAACATCATCAAGCAGGGACAAACATAAAGAAAAATCACAAAAATTAGGAATGAAGCAGGGTTGCCCACTATCTCTGATCCTTTACAATATTTTGTTTGAAGCAATAACTGGAGCAATAATATAAAAGAAATTAAAAAGCTTGAAATAGAAAAATAAGTAAATTATTCACATGAGCAGACTATAAAGTATACATCAGATATTGGCATAGTTTCATTAGAGATATTTTAGAAAGGATACTTTTGGAAAAGTGTCAAGATATAAAATCAACTTATAAAAAACAGTGGCCTAGCTGTACAGCGCCAACAAGCATTCTTTGGGTGAGATCACGGACATACTCTTATCAGCATCTCATCAGAAAGAGATGAAACACCATCTTCATTAGCATTATTGTCATTCTCAATCATAGAGATGCCAATCTGAGTATGACACATTGACAAGGCATGATAATGGAAAGAAAGTGGAAGTTACAAAACAATGTAGTAGGAGGTTCTTGAGACAGAAAAGAAAGTACCAGAACATTAGTTAATTTCATGTTAATGTCAGTGATGACTCAGATATCTTTGGAGGGACTATTCCCCATAAGGCAAAGAATCAAAGTGTGTTAACAATAAGCACTAGACTATCACCGTAAAATGAATGAACCCTCTGAATAGAACCCTCTGAGTAAAGAATATAAAATCCAGGGGGTTGGGGATTTAGCTCAGTGGTAGAGCGCTTGCCTAGCAATTGCAAGGCCCTGGGTTTGGTCCTCAGCTCCGGAAAAAGAGAAGAGAGAGAGAGAGAGAGAGAGAGAGAAAATCCAAACCTGTGGCCTACTATCTTCTGCAAAGATGACAATGTAGAAACTGATGACAGATTAACAAAAGCTTAAAGGTTGAAAGTCTTATAATGCTGTTCTTTGGAATCTGTGACTCATTGCCATGGTACTTAAGGCCAACTTGATCTCCCTGGCAACTGATACAACTAGCTCACCTTGTTACCTTTACTCTACAACTAGGTGGCAGCCCTGCAATGTTAGTCATGCAATCTATATTGCAGACATGGCATTGAGCAGTTCCCCCATATTAAAATCATTCAATCCAATACAAATCTCTACATTAACTAAATCTACAACACAAGTAGGAGAATCCAATCCTCAATCCAAGAATGAAATTCAACTACCAGTCAAGTAAACTTATAAGGTAACTTTAAAAGCTAGGTAAATAAATTAAGTAGTGGAGCTACCCTATTGTATCCATAGCAAGAGGAGACTAAAAACAAATTAAAAACTTGAATGACTGGAAAAAGGAGTCACCAAGAGCCACAGAAGTGTCATACATATTCTTGGCTACCCTAAGGTTTCATTCATTATTTGCACTTATAAAGGAAGACAATGGAGGATGCAATCAGGAAGGAATGTTACCATATGAACACTTTTACTTTTTTCTTCTTCCTTCCCTGAAATATTGTAGAAATATCAAATTATGTGGATATGATTTTACTTTGATTCTTCTACTTTTTTTTCTTAATGTTCTTTTATAGTTACTGCACCAGAGAGATTGAAACCCCAGAGGCTGCTTTAGTTAATTCCTTAGTATTCTCAATCTGTGGCTTAGAGTCTGGTATAATATTCTTAGAAGTTTAACAGGTCCACATGGGTACCTAAGAAGCTGAATATTAGGGAAGGATGGCAAAAAAGCAGAGACAAACACCCTAGCCAGGAAGAACACATATAGACAGGTAGAGAACACATTATTTTGTTTGCTTGCTTGTTTGTTTTCCTGAACCTTCTTATATCTCTGACACGAGGTATTGGCCATTCTGAGCAAAATGCGTTCTCTTAGTTGATTCCAGAACTAAATAAAACTAGCAATCAAAACAACCATCACACTCTGTTCCCAAATAGTAGTGATTTAATTTGCTATGGGAGGCTACCCACACTGCAGTTCTTAGATAATCAGGATTTCTAATTATATCACAAGGCTGGTCATCTCCTTTGGCTACATAATCTCCTTCTATCTTGGCATCCTGCAGCATCTCTAGTGTTCAAGTCTAAGGAATAAAAGGAAAGATTGTGAATCAGAGAAAAGTACCCACAGATTCTCAAACCAACTTGATCCCATGGATCATTTTCTAAAATTAACCCAAAGAAATGAAAAAGGTCTGAAGAGCCATTCATTCATTAATTCAGGAGTATTGATTAACTTCACACAGACAATCAATCCTTCTAAAATACTTGTTCTAAAAGAAGGAATCTGTTTTAATGGAATTGATATTTAAACCAAACATTAATTTTATATTTGCTTAAATAGAAATTTATCTGAGAAATATTGTAAAAAAAACCTACCTCTAGTTGAACATAACAGAAATGCATTAAAATATGTCCACACAGACACTCCTCAAATAACATCCTGTTATCTCAGTTCACCGTATTTATTATGGTCCATGGCAACGCATTTACTGGTATCACCCCATCCATTTCATAAAATGTCCTTCTAGAACATTGCAGGACCTCCAAGCTACAGTAACCTATTATAGCAAGTGGTTTGCCTAGCCCCAATTTCCTATGGAATTTCTTGAGTAATCAACCACATAAGCTCAGTGATTGGAGGAAATATTTATATCATATTATAGAGTTGAATACAAAACTATGTTCTCAGTACAACAGAGACAACACAGCTAATATGGCACTAGGTCAGGGAAGCAACAACTTCTCAGCATTTATTTGGTAATTTGCATTTTTGTAAATTTCTAATAAAAAGTCTCATAAAAAAAGATGGATAAAGCACCACCATGTTCTTGTAAGAATAAAACTCTTACAAGATATTTGTAAGAAAAACTCTTACAGAGATATTTCTATTTTTCAGTGGGTTCAAACAGACAGTACAATTCAGAGATGCTGACATGACATATGGAAATTAAAATTACATGCTAATCTTGATTGAGCTGTTGATTCTGCATTGGTAAAAATTTTTATTACTCATACGTGTATTAAAACTAATGTTATTTTAGGCCCCCAGAATTCCTTGGTGGTCTGTAGTTCTGAGCTTCTTGGGTTTTCTTTCCCAAACTCCACTTGGCCCCAAGCTCTAGCACTATCCACATTAGCATGCTTATTGTTTTTGTACAATACCAAAAGGCCAGCTCTGAAAACACATCCATAAAAGTTTTATTACACAGGAAGAGCAGTTTATATTTATGTATTAAGAACATAATTGTGTGTGTGTGTGTGTGTGTGTGTATGTGTGTGTAACAGCAAAAAGAGACCATGAATTTGAATGAAAGCAAGGAGAGATATCTTGGAGGATTAGAAGAGAGGAGGGGAAAGGGATAAATAATATATATAATAAAAAAAAAAACAAAAAAAAGAAATACAAAAAGGAAACAAATATTAACTGTACTTGAAGTTTTTGAGAATTTTGCCTATGCTTCAGGAATGTCTCTTGTCAGTAATGCCCTATCTCTAATATATATGTGACTTATTCTGGTGAATGGTATACAATAACACATTACATGAATGAAGTATTTCTGAAACAAGTAGATGTTAAAAAATTATATAGATATTATTTTTAGATATATTTATTTTACTTTATGTTATGAATGTTTTGTCTGAATATATTGTATGTGCATCACAATGGTCACGTATTCTGGTTTTTTGCCCTCAAAGGTCAAAAGAGAGCATCGCACATTCTCATTTGAGTGATGGTTGTGAACTACCATGTTCACAGTGGAAATAGAATCCAGGTTTGCTGGTAGAACAAGTAGTCTGAACTCCTGAACCATAGCTTCAGACCCTAATTTGAATATTTTATAAATTGTACAAAATTTGAAATAAAAAGAAATCTTAGCTGATAATTCTGATACAGGGATCAGATATATAGAGTTATTTACTTTACTAAGAGATAGAAATATATTGTTTCATTGTATACTATACTATGATATTACTGGTATTTCCCAATGTTTGAGTATTAACTACAGTAAATATATTTTTGGTAAATTCTATGGAAATGTCTCTTATTCTTAATCTATCCTTTACTCATTTTAATAACAAGACTATTAAAATATCAGATAATGATTAACTCCTTATAAAATCATGCTTTTTAGAATAACATGATTTTTTACATACAGAAACTACCCCAAAATTCAAGCTTCTTATTCATAAAGTCTAGTGATAAATATCTTTCTTCAACTTGAAAATATAAGATGCAGACATCATTCTTGGTTAAATAAGGATTGAATTATATAGTATCTAAATGACATATCATCAAATACATATTGCCTTAACATCTTTTTAATTTGTTTCTGTTTTTGTTATGCATTTTGATTTAAATATAATTATTTCACTTTAAATTTTCCATTTTACTTCCTCTAGTACCTCCTTCGTTCCTTCTTTTACACTTCATTCATGATTTCCCAATACTCAAATATATAAATACAGCCTTCTGAGTCTGTTTTTATTATTTGTACAGGGCTGACAACTTAGCCAACCAAATAGAGGAGTAATTTTCTCCACAATCTCGCTGTGGCCAGGCTCCCTGTGATCCACTGATCTCTGTATTGTATCCATTTATAATATCATGTAATGGTCCCTATTTGCTATAAGAGAAGGCTCTTTGATGAGGGATGGCAGCTACACATATGCAGGTGTAAGAATGAGACTTAGAATGTTTGTAAGAATTATGCTGCTCTTGCAAAGTACTATAGTCAATTTTCTTCTGAGATTCATGATCTTGGGAAGTTGGGTAAGTACATAATACTAGGTATAATTTTCCTTTTGTTGAATGGACCTTAAATTAGGTAAGCAGCTGATTGTAAACACCAACATGCAAATGCCACTTTCTATACCTTTGCAAATCTATTGTCATACGGATTTTTATTGTGGTTCAAAGGTGTCACAGCTGCACAGGACTATTAATTGTTTCCCTGCTCTGGAAGTTTGAATAGTGTTGTCTAGTATTATGAAAGATAGACCAAAGGGAGGAGACTTTAGACTTTAGAAATAGGTCATGTCTTGTATCATAAGCATGTTATGACTTCATCAATAGTGCCTAACCTTTAACATCTGAGGCAGCCAAGGGCAACAGTCATACTCTATATTGTTTTGAAAAACACTTGTACTACAAGAAATTTATTTTAGTTTCTTTCTGTTATATTGACAAACATCATGAACAAAACAATTAAAAAAGTACTTAATTACACTCATAGCTTAGAGGGTAGAATCTCTGAAAGCAAGGCAGCTGAAATAGCTGAGTTCACCTCTTGATCTGTGAAAATAAGCAGCAATGAGACACGGTAGAGCTGGTTCCAGCCTGCTGAAACCGCAAAGCTCTCTGTCAGAGACATACCTCCTGCAATAAATTCAGATCTCTTACTCCTTACTAAACATGGACCAACTAGGGACACAGTATACATGAGAACATAAGGGACTTTCTCTTTCAAACCAGTACACTAACCATTTAAACATTTCTGGTAGCTAATACTAGGGTTTTCTTTATGCCTACATATCATTACTTTTGGATAGAATAGTTGTGGCTATGTGGGGTCTTTTAAAAAAAAATTGCTAGTTATTTTATTTGTTAACATTTCAAATGTCCCTTTCCTGGTTTCCCTTCTGCAAAGACCCCATACCATCCCCCTCCCCCTGCCTGTCTGAGGGTGATCCCCCAACAACCCACTCCCACCTAGCATTCCCCTACACTGAGACATTGAGCCTTCACTGGACCAAAGACCTCCCCTCCCATTGATGCCAGATAAGTCCATCCTCTGCTACATATGCAGCTGGAGCCATGGGTTCCTTCCTCCATGTCTATTCTTTGGTTTATGGTTTAGTGCCTGGGAGCTCTGAGGGTTCTGGTTGGTTAATATCGTTGTTCTTCCTATGGGGTTGCAAACACCCTTCAGTTCCCTCAGTCCTTTCCCTAACTACTCCACTGGGGTCCCTGTTCTCAGTCCAAACATTGGTTGCAAGCATCCTCATCTGTATTAGTAAAGCTCTGGCAGAGCTCTTAGGAGACAGTTGTATCAGGCTCTTCTCAGCAAGCACTTATCGGCATGAGCAATAGTGTCTGGTTTTGGTGGCTGCATATAGGATGGATCGCCTGGTAGGACAGTCTCTTGATGGCTTTTCCTTCAATTTTTGCTCCACTCTTTGTCCCAGTATTTCCTTTAGACAGGAACAATTGTGGATTAAAATTTTTGAGATGGGTGGATGGCCTAACCTCTTAATATGATCTTGACAGATTCTCTCTTTCCTTTTTGGGTATTTCAGCTAATGTTATTCCTGTTGGGTTCTGGGAGCCTATTGTGTTCCTGGCATCTGGTGGCTACCCTCAATTCTCCATCCCCCATAACTACATAACACCATTCAGTTTCCTGACACACTGTATATATCCTACTCCCTGTACACTCCCACACCTAATCCTGCTCTTCCTTTTTTCCCTCCCCCTTCTTTTTCTCCCAAGAGATCCCTCTTACTTTTTACCTACCATGATTATTTTGTCCCCCATTATAAATAGGACTAAAGCATCCATACTTTAGTCTTCCTTGTTCTTGAGCTTCCTATGGTCTGTGAGTTATATCATGGGTGTTCCAAAGTTTTGGGCTAATATCTACTTATCAGTGAATGCATGCCTTGTGTGTTCTTTTGTGAATGGGTTACCTCACTTAGGATGATATTTTCTAGTTACATCCATTTACCTGCAAATTTCATGAAGTCATCTTTTTTAGTACCTCAGTAGTACTCCATTGTGTAAATGTACCACAATTTATGTATCCATTCCTTTGTTGAGAGACATCCGGGTTGTTTCCAACTTCCAGCTATTATAAATAAGGCTGCTGAGAACATAGTAGAGCATGTGTCCTTGCTATATGTTGAAGCATCTTTTGGGTTTATGCCCAGGAGTGGTATAGCTGGGTCCTCAGGTAGTACTATGTCTAATTTTTGAGGAACCACCAGACTGACTTTCAGAGTGGTTGTACCAGCTTACAATCCCACCAACAAAGGAGGAGTATTACTCTTTCTCCACATCCTCGCCAGCATCTGCTCTCCTGAGTTTTTGATCTCACCTACTCTGACTTGTGTAAGGTAGAATTTCACAATTGTTTTGATTTGCATTTTCCTGATGACTAAAGATGTTGAACATTTCTTCAAGTGTTTCTTGGCCATTTGAGATTCCTCAGTTGAAATTTCTTCATTTAGCTCTGTACTCCATTTTTTTTTTATATTTTTCATTAGATATATTTCTTAACTTACGTTTCAAACTTTATTATCCTTCCCGGTTTCCTATCCATAAGCACCCATTCCCTCCCCTTCCCCTCCCCTCACCAGTATTCCCCCTATACATCCCCCTTATCGCCCCCATATCCCCTGCACTGGGGGTCCAACCTTGGCAGGATCGAGGGCTTCCCTTTCCCTTGGTGCCCCAACATGACTACTCTCTGCTACATATGCAGTTGAAGCCCTGGGTCAGTCCATGTATAGTCTTTCAGTAGTGGTTTATTCTCTGGAAGCATTGGCTGTTTGGAATTGTTGCTTTTATGGGGTTGCAAGCTCCTTCAATTCTTTCAATACTTCCTCTGACTCCCCGAAGGGGGTCCTATTCTCAGTTCGGTGGTTTCTGCTAGCATTGACCTCTGTATTGAACATACTCTGGATGTGTTTCTCAGAAGAGGTCTATATCCGGTCCCTTTCAGCCTGCATTTTCTAGCTTCGTCAATCTTATCTAGTTTTGGTGGCTGTATATATATGGGCCACATATGGGTCAGGCTCTGAATGGTCATTCCTTGAGTCGCTGCTCTAAACTTTGCTTCTGTATCCCCTTCTATGGATATTTTTCCCCTTTTAAGAAGGAGTGGGAAAATCGGCATTTTGGTCATCCTTCTTCTTGAGCTTCCTGTGGTCTGTGGATTTCATCTTGGCTAATTCGAGCTTTTTGGTAATATCAACTTATCAATGAGTGCATACCAAGTGTTTTTTTTTTCTGTGATTGTGTAATCTCACTCAGGATGATATTTTGTAGTTCATTCCATTTGCCTATGAATTTCATGAAGTCATAGTTTTTGATAGCTGATACTCTATTGAGTAGAGATGTACCACATTTTTTGAATCCATTCCTCTGTTGAAGGGCATCTGGGTTCTTTCCAGCTTCTGACTATTATAAATAAAGCTGATATGAACATGTACTCCATTTTTACTAGGGATATTTGGTTGTCTGGAGTCTAACTTCTTAAGGTTTTTGTATATATTGGATATTAGCCCTCTATCTGATGTAGGATTGGTAAATCTTTTTACCCAATCTATAGGTTGCCATTTTGTCCTGATGACAGTGTTCTTTGCCTTAGAGAAGCTTTTCAATTTTATTAGTTCCCATTTGTCTATAGTTGATCTTAGAGCCTAGGTCATTGTTGTTCTGTTAAGGATATTTTCCCCTGTGCTGATATATTTGTGGCTCTTTCCAAATTTCTAATAGATTCAGTGTACCTGGTTTTAAGTGGAGGTCTTTAATCCACTTGGATTTGAGCTTTGTATGGGTAGATAAGAATGGATCAATTTACACTTTCTATGTGCTGACTGACACTTATGTTTCTTTCTATTTTTTTGAAGAATGTTGTAGCTATTTTTCTTGGAATAAATTGAATCTGTAAATAGAGTTTTATAAAATGGTTATTTTCAAGACATTATTTCTACCAATTAGTGTTTCTGAACCACATGTTTCAAAAAATATCCTTAAGATATAAAATGTCTTTCAACATTCCAGTGTGTTTTTTTGATCTCCCTTTTCAGAGGTGTGAAGTTATCACTGTAGAGCATTTTTAACCTACATTGATAGTTTTTTCCATAAAATGTTAACTCTGACGCTATCATGTATGTATGTGTCTACAATTTCTTTCTTAGTGCATTTTATGTTGATATTTTGTAAGAGTGCTGGGTTGTTGTTTTTAATTTTTTTAAATAACTTTGTAATGTGACAGTTTGCTAAGAATTTTTGGCTGTTTCTATAAGTTTTGTTGTGAGATATTTGGAACCTATTATGTATACTATGTCTGCAAATAGAGATAATTTATCTTCTTCTTCTGTTTGTGGCATTTTAATTCTTTTCTTTTGCTAATGTGTTCTGACTTTTGCTTCCAGAACTATACTAAAAATGAATGGTAAGAATGTATAATTCCATCGTATTCCTGGTTTTAATGGGTTTGCTTTGGGTTTTATTTCTCTCATTTAGAATAATATGTTGTGATTTTTGTCATATGTACCCTTTGTTATGTTGAAGTATGTTCCCTTGAATATTACTTTTTCTAGAATTTTATCCTGAAAGCATGTTAAATTTTGTGAAGGGCCTTTTCCCTCTGTTGAGGTAATCGGAAGATTTTCGTGTTTAAATCGTGTATAATATGGCATATTATATTTATTGCCTTGTATGTTCAATGATCCCTTAATATGGGAGATAAAAGCAACTGTCTTATGATCGATGATCTTATTTATAGCCTTGGAGTATTTGACATCCCCGTAGCCACAAGCTCTGCAACACAAATGCGATCACAGCGTCTTGCAAGTTTTCCTGAGACCACTCAAATTAGCATTCAAGGTTAATTTTTAAATGTTTGTTAGGAATTTGTACATACACACAAGATTGTGTGTGTGTGTGTGTGTGTGTGTGTGTGTGTGTGTGTGTGCATGTAGTATATAGCGTAAGAATAACAAAGTAATAAACATTTCCTTGGTCTTTTGAAAGAACAGTCTTCCTAGTTCTATAGGCTCCAATCTCTGCTCAAATGATAGAAAAATGTTTCTATTTCTCAAAATGTCATCCAGCCCTTTGTTTGTGTCCTTTATTTTCAGAAGGTGCAAGAGTTCCTCAGTAATGCCCTTTTGAGGTTCACAAAAGTAGGCCTGCCATAAATCACAAACTGGTAACATTAGTGCATTTAAGAAACAGTGTCACAAGTAATTTTTTCTCAGAACTCAAGAATGAATCAAGTCTAAAGTTGAAGAAAAAATAATTTTTTTAGTTAAGATCACAAATTGAGATTTTCAAATTACTTTTAGAAGTGGAATAACTACTCAGTGCTAAAATATAAAATCTATTTCTAAACTCAGAGGCAAAACAGACTCTATCATTAACTAATAGGATTCATAAAGAAAAATCTGTTTTCTAATACAGAAATCTATGCAAAGCATACATCTAACACACCAAAACCAAAATGAAGTAAAGAAATGAACTATTAATACAAGATTTTATTTCTTCTGAGTTTCCTGGCCAGTATACTCTCTCCAGGTGAAACATGAAAATCCATCACTAACTGTCGACTGAAAAGAAATGTCATGATCTCCCTTCATTCTTCCATCTTCAATATTGTTTTCTCTGAAGCATGCAGCTGATTTATACTGTACTACGGTGAAAAACATTATAACTGTGTATGCAGTGGATTGTCTGGAGTCTGAGTGATCTGCTACAGTCAATAAATCCACTGAAATTAACTTATTTTTCAAGGCACTTATTAAAGATGATTGTTTGTAACATGGTCTTAGGGCAAAAAGATACATATGTATCAATAGGTTCAGATATGAGTACTTGTAGCTTTAGCCATCTAGTACTAATATAATAAAGATACTAAAATTGCAGGCTGGAGAAAAGAAAGTATCTACAAACTGGATATTCACATGATGAAGAATGAAATTAGAAGCATATGTGTCAGCTTGCACAACATATAACCACAAATGAATCAAACATTAATGAGAAGGTATCTACAGTACCCTACATGATATAGTGTTGGAAAAAACTTTCTAAATAGACTTCCATTTGACCATGAATTAAGGTCAACAATTGACATTTGGACTTCTTGAAACTAAAAGGCTCTGTACATCTAAAGACACAAAAAAATCAAGGACAGGGGAATGAAAGAGGGGAAATAATCTTTGTCAGTTGTACAGATGACAGAGGATTAAGACCTAAGATGCACAATAATTTTTTGAAAGCAACTTAAAATAGTCTGAAAATAAATAACCCATTCAAAAAAATGAAGCTATGACAGATATTTATCAAAAGAAGAATATAAAGGAGGGTTGCAATGAGGTTAAGACATATCTCAAAAAAAATGTGCATCATGTCTATCAGTTAAGGAATTGTAAATTTAAAAAAATGAGATTTCATCTTACCCCAGCTGGAATAGTAAAGACCAATAAACACCTGACAAAAATGTTGGAGAAAATATAGGAAAGCTATACCCTCATTTACTATTGCTAAGATTTCAAACACATGCAAGAACTCTGGAAATTAATGTGGAGAATCTTCGAAAAGCTCAAGTAAACTTATCATATGACCTAGCTATACCACCCCTTATCATAAGCCCTGGTATGGGTCTCTGTCCAGCATGTTATGATATGTGATAATTAAAGAATGAAGCTCAGTTTAGCTCAACTTCGTCATGATCAATTCAAATTTCTAGAGTCCAACTTTGCTTGTTTATTTTAGCCATATTTAAGCATAGCACACTTTGGGGTGGAAAAAGTTTCCAATAACAATTGACTCAGTCCTGTGAGTGTAACAAAGCTTACAATATGTTTATATTGAAATTCTTTACAAACCAATCTGGCTTCTTTCACAAAAACGTGGGTGCTGTTGACCCAGAGATAGTGTTCAACATTTAGGGTAGGAAGAATGACTGAGGTAAATACAACACCTGCAGGAGTCTGGATTGGTCTGGCTCTAAAATAACTTAGAAGTCACCTAGGAAGTTGCAAAGTACAGTAATATCTTTTACAAAGATGGATTTTATAGCCTAGAATTTTAGGGGAAAGTGTCTGTGAGAAAAACTAAATTCTGAGAAGAATGGGTGAAGCCTGACTTTACAGATGACAAAGGATTACTGGGTTAAACTAAATCCTATAGGAGCATTCCAGGAGAACAGGTAAATATCCCCTTCTGCTAAGGAGATAAGCTTGCCTGTTTAACTTTTCCTGGCTTCTCTAGTACTTATCTGTGTGCACAAGGACTGATTGCCCTCTACATCTTAGAGCCTATGGGCTCAACTTCCTACTTTAAATATACTTGCTCAAACTTAATTCATTTCTGATCTACTCATCACACCTAGGAAATAGAGATACCCAAATGTAATGAAAACTAAAATCATGACATTTTCAGGTAAATGCATAAAACTCAAAAAAGACAGTAATAAGACTAAACCCTCATGTTCTCTCTCTTTTTGGGTTCAGTAGTGAGTATATATCCAAAAATAGGTGTAAAAACTTATGAAGTAAAAGGAGAAAATTTTGAGGATGGGAGAAATAGATAGAAAAACAGCAGAATACCAGGTATCTGAAGGGAGAAATGCAAAAAGGATTCCTTAAATTAGGGAATGGGATGAATAAATACTGAAGAAGGAAAAGGAGGATCATAAAATAAAGCCAATGGTGTTTGTAAAGTCATAAGAATCACACTATTAACTATCTACATGAAATACTTATACTATATTTAAGTTAATATATAAGTATACAAGTGTATTTCAAATGAAATTTTTCCAGCTGTGCTTAAAATATTCCCACCAATAGACAAAGGTCAACATGCAACAGGAGAAGTCTTCTTTTGTATTATTGGTCAGAATTATCCAAGAGACCATCGAAACTTTACTGGCTATTTCTATTGCCCTAAGTTGGTACCAGAGGGGAGGAAGGTAAGTTTCTAATGTTAAAGGAACCAAGTAAATTTGAAAACAGGGTTTAGAGAAATGGAGTTAAATCAGATTTGAAAGACTCCTTTCTGAGAAATAAATTTCTCTCAATATAATAGAAAGCATCATGCAAGCTTCTTAAGGAAAGAAATAACTAGCAATCGTAAACACTGAAAGAGCACAATAATGACCAATAAGGCAGGATAACCTTAAGTAAAATAGTAGTACCATATATACTTTGGTGGTAACCAATAGCCGTTTAATTGGATTTAGGGTTTATCAACAAAAGGAAAACCATGCCTAGTACTGAAAAACTAACCAGTTTCTAAGGTTTAATGAAGTCAAGGTTCTTTGAGGAAAACTTACAGCTGCCATTTTGGTAAATATCATAATCCCAAATCACATTCTAAATATTCATCCTTACACCTACAAGTAAATATGGTTTTCATCTCTCATCAGGGAAGCTTCTTTTTGTACAGATAGAGACCATTACAAAACATAACCAGTGAAAATGCAGAGTTGTAGAACTAAGTCCTAGCTGATACCTTTGCAAGATAACTCTTGCACCTAAAGCCCAAGAATCACTGTGGAAGAAGTTTGAAGAAAGAATGTAAGAGGCAGAAAAGCAGTAAGTTTGCTGTGAGATTGTACCTCCTAGAAATGTCAAAAGCTACAACCATGAAATCTTAACCAAGACGACTGAGTAAATGTGATCTGAATAAGAATGATACAAATAGGGATATATGACAAGGTGAAAAAGAAGATGCTTAAATCCTAAACAAATAATTACAAACAACTAAGGAATGCTGAAAACAAAAGAAAAATCTTTCTCCAGGAAAGAGTAGATGAACTAAGATTCTAATACAACATGGCCAGCAATGAAAATATACATTTACAAATTAGCATTATATGACCTGAGTAATACCTATCTATATTATATTTATGTTGTTGTATAAATAAGTCAGTGAATAAAACTGAGGTGTGTGTGTGTGTGTGTGTGTGTGTGTGTGTGTGTGTGTGTGTTCACACAAGTACACAGGAAGTTCATGGAAGTACTTGGAGAGAACAGGAATCGGAAAATGATCCGATTGTACTAACAAACGTACATTTAACAAGAAGATATTAGTTTGTTTCTGTTTTCGAATTTCAGCTCAGAGTTTTGTCTCTGAATTATGGATTAATAATGTATAAGGGCAACAATGCTCTTTGTAAAATATTTTACTTTTTCTTTTCTGTATAGGAAACTGGAGAGCTAGTAGAGAACAAAAATATTTATTATTGCTGGTATTTTATCAGGTTTGAGCATGTACTTGTCTTATGAATGCTGCTACCGTCTCTGTGACTTCACATGTGTATTCATCCTAGTGTGACTGAAAAAGATGACAAAAGCGATCACCATTTTGAAAGAGCTTTGTTTCTAGAAACCTATCATTCTTTATTCATGGACCTTACTATGATTTCCAAATCACAAAATTGTGAACTACTGAAAGAAAAACTACACCTAAAACAAAAGAATGAATGATCCATCTTATGACTTTGGTAATAAAAATAAAACTTAACAATAACAATGACAATAAAAACAACTGTGTGGTTTCCACAATGTGTTTTACCCTAGGATTTTTTTTTTATTTCTTAGCCATTTTTATTTCTTTAGAGATGATTTGTTCTGACTCATATCGTGTTTTCTTATTGCAAATTTTTATTTACATTTCAAATGTTATGCCCTTTCCTAGTTTTCCATCCATAAACCCCCTCCCGCGTGGGTTCATCCCGCCTCCTCTTCCTCCTCCTTCTCCGATTCACCCACCACCCCTTTCTGCCTCCCTGCCCTGACATTCCCCTACACTGGGGGTCCAACCTTGGCAGGACCAAGGGCTGTCCTCCCATTTGTGCTCAACAAGGCTATACTCTGCGACATATGCAGCTGGAGCCGTGGGTCTGTCCATGTGTACTCTTTGGATGGTGGTTTAGTGCCTGGCAGCTCTGGTTAGTTGCTATTGTTGTTCTTATGGGGTTGCAAATCCCTTCAGCTCCTTCAATCCTTTCTCTAAATCCTCCAATGGGGTCCCTGTTCTCAGTTCAATGGTTGGCTGTAAGCTTTCGTCTCTGTATTTGTTATGCTCTGGCAGAGCCTCTCAGGAGACAGCTATATCAGGCTCCTGTCAGCATGTCCTTCTTGGCATCAGCAATATTGTCTGGGTTTGGTGACTGTACCCTAGGAAATTTTGATTCTGGGTCCAGAATTTGACTGTCCACTTAGCTTTTCAGTTTAAAATTAGTTCATCAAACTGTTATAAATGTGTAGTTTCTAAAACTTTTAAAAGATATTTCTGTACTTATTTTTCTTACATTTGCCATTGGGGCTGAAAGGTTAAATATAGAGAGATAAAATTGTTTAATTACACTGCCAGCATCCATCTTGCCTTCTCATAGATGTAGTCCTTTGACTCACTCTATAGAATCCACCCTTTTACCCACATTCTGACAATGTGTTAAAATTATTGACAGACTTAAAGGGACAAATCATACTAACATTAGCTAGCCCCTGGTCAGAGCAATTATCAGAGATTAGCCTACAACCTTGAAAAAAAAATGAGACTTCTGTTGGATCTTCTCAGAAGAAGAAACACTAATCTTCTGGCATTAATATAAAATCACCTAGGAAGCTACTATATCCAACCCACCGTTATGAATTAAAGAAAGAGAGGTCAAGGATAACACTTAGAAGAAACTGAGTGGATAATCACTTGCCTACCATATTGTTTTTATCCTTAACAAAAACTACCTCCCCAATCTAAGACATTCAGTTTTTCCTTAAAACACTTGGTGATTACCTTGCTTTTTACATAGGGTCCAAACTAATATAATATTAACCTGAAACATCTAATGTAAGAAGAGCAACAATATCAACCAACCAGACACCTCCAAGGCTTCCAGGGACTAAACCATCAACCAATAGGCCCACCTAAAGGGACCCCTGCATGTAGCAGAGGATGGCATTGTCTCGCATCAATAGGAGGAAGAGCCCTTGGTCCTGTGAAGGCTTGTTTCCCCAGTGTAGGGGAATGCCAGGGTGTTAAGGTGAAAGTAGGTGGGTAGGAGTGGGAGGGGGGGTAAGGGGGAGGGGTATAAGAGAGGGGATAAAGGAGATAACATTTGAAATGTAAATATATAAAATATCCAAGAAAAACAAAATTTAAAGAAAATAATTTATTTTATATTTATTTTCTCAATCATGTGTGTTCATTTCTTTTTCAGTATTTACAAAAGACTTATGTGTCAGGCACTAAAAATAGGAAAATAGATGTGTTGTTGGTTTCACTGGTGGTGAACCTGGAGTTTCAAAATCCATGCCAGAGCAATTGCCCTCTCTCATTCCCTGCAATTTACAGTAAGCTCTCAGCTACTGCCCTACCACCATATCTGCCTACCTGTCACCACATTTTTAACCACGATGATCATACACTATCCCTCTGGAACTATAGGTAAGTTCCCAATTAAATGCTTCTTTTTATGTTGCCTTGGTCATGGTGCTTGTATGATAGAATGTCATCCAGGTCCTGTCCTTGAAATAGAAGAAGATAAAGTGTAAAGGAAATGTGGTAAACCATAGTGTGGTTGGTGATGGGATGGACAAAATCAGACTAAGTACTACAAAGACACTGAGAAAAGGAGGGGCATCCTAACAGGAGTACCAGAGCCTATAAGCATCAGTTAGCATAGCGTTTTTGAGAAGCCATTAAATCACTATCCTCAGCACATAAATAGAGCTAGAAAGGTGGAATACTTTATTAGGTAATAATAGAAGTCAATGGCTTATGACTCTTTCTGTCCTATATGGACTTTGTCCATTCTATTGTGAGATGAAACTTTCATCCATTTGTGTTGCATGGATAAATTTTCTTTGTTTCGAGCTGAAGCTGCTTGACACTCTGAGATCCTGACAGGACCCTTGGTTGCGTTCTTATATAGGGTCTTCTCTCTTTTCTCATCCTAACAGAAAGATGAATTGTAAGGCTGAAGTTGATGGACTCCTATGCTATTGTTCATTATAGATATCCATCTGTGCTCTGGAAAATCGCTTGAAATTCTTCATGGAGACTGCAGAGAGAAAGGTCAACAATGATACCAAATGAATAATGGGCTTGGGGCAATCAGGCTACACAGCTGCTGTAATGAATTCTCTAAACTTTCCATGCAGGGTATCTGTGTCCTTTCCCTGTGTCCCTGTCTGGACATATGCAGCCAAGTCCCCAATTAAATAGTATTGCTAGATAGCTAAGAGAATGGACAGAGACGAATCCATAAGAACACAGCTCTGCACATGATGAAAGGTCTTCTAGAGGCTTCACTGGAGAATTTAGTGAATGAGTAATTTTACAAGGCAAGTTGTTAGGCAAGGACCCCAAATCAAAACTCTAGCTAGAGGTCAGCAAGCTTCATTTCATAGCCATGAAAACATCTGAGACCATGTGTTCTGAGAAGATAACACATAGTTGCAGTTTTCTCTGGAGCACATGTGTCTGTCAAACAGAAAAATCAGTGGTGAGAACCCACTCCATGAGAACAGCTTGGAGATAGAGAGCTAAATCCCAAGCAGTATCCAGGGGAACAAGACCATCCACCAATGTGTGAATGTCAGGCAGCCATGCTAAATACTTTGCTTAGCAAGAAAGAAGCTTTCTAGTTGAACAACATACCTGTCCCCAGGAACATAATTCCCCCAGCAAAATTCTAGTCCTAAAAGTTCAGTAAATTCTCCACAAAGTTCCAACATCTTAGAGAAAATGTTCAAATATGGAGTTTGTTTCCTATTCAAATCATTACACTCAGAAAATGGGATTTACACAGGTTCATTGACTTCAGTCCAGGTTCCTCAATGTCTGCTGTACTTTCTAGACCTGTAGTCCTCACAGAATGAAACTCACATCAGGTTCACCTGAACCTCACAAGAAATGAAACTTCTCTGCCTCAGTCAGTCTTCTTTGACTCATCTCAGCAACAGAAGCTTTGACAGTTGAAACCAACGCTTTATGTGGTAACAAGCCCTCCAGGACAATCGGACAAAGACTTAATTTTGAGAACTACTTTTCAAAAGTAGAGTTCTGTAAATTACAGTAATAACAGTAAATATAGTAATTACCTGTTTTAATGGACAAGTGTATAGGAATATAGACATGTTCTTTCCTTTGTATATGGTCTACAGCTACTTTAGTTCTGCAGTGCCAGAATTGACAAGGTGGGCTAGAGATGAAGGAAATTATATGGAAAAGAAGAGAGGATAAAATGTAAGTTAGCACAATTCTAACATTATTACTCTATATTTCAGCACTAAGAAATGACAGATAAATCTCTACACCCAAAGTAGGATTTTTGCAGTTTTGCCATAGGTAGTGTTCAAGAAACATCAAGTGACTTGATCAGTTGACACTGTGCTATAATAAAATGCCATAGACTGTGGTGACTAATGAGCATCCCCAATTTCTTACAGTGTGAAGACTGTAAGTCAAGACAACATTGTCTGGAAAAGGCATATTTCCTAATTTGAGATGCTCATCTTCCCTCTATATCTTCACAATGTCTCCTCTTGGTGCATGCATGTGGATGAGATGGAACAAGGGAGGGAAGGGAGAGGCAGAGGGAGGAAGAGGAGTGTGGAACAGATGAGAGAGCAGAGAAGGATAAAAATCATCTTCTTATGAGGCTATCATTGCTACAGCCATATGTCATTAATATCACCTTGTATATTTCAACAACTTCCCAAGCTCCATCTTTAAATATAAGTTAAACCTTTAACATATGATTTGTCATGAAGAAAGCAATTCCTTTTATATTAGGCATATTGAAGGGGATATTTAGTTGAATTGATTTGAGAGTAAAAGATGGGGTGCTTTTTGGTTCTCTATCTCTCATAAATTTCAACAAAATTTTAAAAGGAAAAATTTGGACTTTGATTTTTTACTACTCTAATGGTATTGGTGATGCCTTAACGCAAGTTTCTATGACATATTAATAAAGGAGTGGAGAAAATATGCTTCTAGAAAGGCAGAGGTGAATGGGCAGAGGTGAATGGTCTTGAATCATAGGTAGATAGCAAATATCCCTGCAGGTAATAGTGAACCAGTTTTTGCCAATCAGTAGTGGTCTACTTCCCATCCTCTCTTCTGATCTGGGTTCAGCATTTTTTAACAGAATCTCCACTCCCTAGCTTCCCAATAAAGAAGTAAAGAAGATTTTTTTTTGTTGTTGTATGCGATTAAAATAGCCGGGCTGTGACAACAGCTTGACTTAGCTCATTGGCTGGGCCCCTCCCAAATTTTCACTTTGCTAACACCTCCCCTCCAAAATTCCTGAGTTATTACTTTCTAAAATCTATATTCTATCCTTGCTACACTAGACCCAATGTGGGCAGGGGCTCAGAGCCTCTCTTTCCCATCTCTTACATAATAGATACTCTGTCTTCTGCAACTCTCAAGCCTTCATCTTATTCTGTTCCTGGCATGTCAAATCTAACTCCTCCTTCCCTTACCAGCCATTGGGTGGTGGCAGCTTTATTTATCAGTCAAAATCAACTGTGGGCAGGGGCCCTCAGCCTCTTATTTGCAGGATTATTGTACAATTTGGAACGCCAAATAATATAATACAAGCATTAGGTCAAATCCACAATAGAAATGTCCAATGAAAAAGTCACAAATGTGCTAACCTTTGGTATATGATTTAGTGGATAATAATCAACCATTTAAAAGCAAAATAA
Source organism: Rattus rattus (assembly GCF_011064425.1). Classification (NCBI taxonomy): domain Eukaryota; kingdom Metazoa; phylum Chordata; class Mammalia; order Rodentia; family Muridae; genus Rattus; species Rattus rattus. The sequence continues at coordinate 78,564,164 of NC_046154.1, forward strand.
AACGAACAAGTTGGGTTCAGCTTGTAGAAAAACATCATAGAGTTATACCCAAACCAAACCATATATGTGGTAATATTAAATAAAGGCAATTCAACATATTTCAGTTTTCCTTTCCAGTAATCCCTAGAAATTGTGTTCTTCTGCTAGAAGTGAGAATCAGTTGGAAACTGAAAGTTGAATATTTCTGTCCCCTGCTTGCCACCATGATGTAAAACAGCTTAGCTCATGAAATTATGCTCAGTCCTGCAATGATCTTTTTTATACTCCCTATGGCAATGAGAGAATTCTGGGTATCCATAAATACTGTTAATAATAATAGTAAAGAATGATAATAACTATTTTGAATTACTGTACGCACAAAGTTTGAGAGAGCTGTCTAGAGATTTTTTAGATCAACAGTCTGCAAACATTTTCTTAAAGGGCTGGCAGTAAATATATTAATGTTTGTAAACATGCTTTCTGACCACAGAAGTCAACTCCTGCATAGTAGCACAAAGTAGCAGCTCTATCTTCTCAAAAAGTGTGGTATACTAAAACAAGTTTTATGATACTTTGAAAAACTATATTAAAATAGATCTCAAAGTTGATTCTCTATCAGGAAGATATGGAAGACTTCTTAAAACATAAAGCATTGGTTCCAACCCTCAGTATTTCTGATTCTGAGATGAGTAAAAGAAGACTGAGTGAGCCAGAGAAATTTCATTTCTTGTGATTTTTCTGTGAGACCGATGAAAGCTGAATTCTGTGAGTATTAGTCTAGCCAGTATAACAGACACTGAGGAGAACAGCTCTGAAGCCAATTAGCCTGTTTGAATACTATTATCTGAATGTGAAATGCACTGTATTGGATCTTATATATGAATATTTGTTCCAAAGATATTGACACTGTAATGAAAATTTACTGAAATACTAGGAAGTAGAGCTTTAATGGAGAAAGCGTGCCACTGGGGCCAGGCCTTTTGTTTTATAGTTTCCCTGTCTCTCTGTTTCCTGTGTATAGATGAAATGTGATCAGTCCATCTTTGTCTTGTGCTGTCATTCCATGGCATCCCTACCTTTATATACTTAGACTCTGAAAACAAGCCAAATAAGATTTCTTCCTTAAGCTACTTTTAGCATGAAATTTTATCACAGCAACAGAAAAGTTCTTAATATACTTGGTTTCTTTATTTTTCCTACTCTCATATACAGAATTAGCACAAATAAACGTAATCTTATAAGAGTAAATAGATATCAAGTGTTTAGAATAATGTTTGCACAAATGTGATTAGACTGTTAAATTTTGCTCTAAGTTAGATATTATCTCATTTTATTCTCCAAACATCACAGCTAGTTAGGTGGGCTGGCTGTTTTACAGGAGATATATTCGGGACAAAAGCTTTAATAGGAAGCCCATAACATACATCCAGTAGATGGTATATTGTGAATCCCTGCACTGCTCTCCTTCATAAGCACCTTCATAACATAAACATAACTTCCTAGCTGTGTCCACAAGACGTTAAACCTGTTAGCCTAGCTTGCTCTCTTCATCTCTAGACTGCAAGTTTGGAAATTATCTGTGAATGTCTTTTGACTCTTATTCCTTCTCTTTCACTTCTTCAAATGTCAAAGGAGACCTGTTTCTGTCCCAGGCCTGTGGATAGACTATAAGCACTTTTGTTAGGTTACAATGTCTTACGAGTTGTAATGAGTTTTCTTTAAATCCCAGTTTTATTGCATATGGAAAGTACTACTATTATCCTTCAACAAATAAGGAAACCAAAGCTTAATGGAAGCTAATATGCTAACATAGAAAGCAAGCACGTTAATGTGGAAAGACTGGAGTTTTTCCATTTCTCTTCAAATTTTGCCTTCATATGATGTAGGGAAGCAAATTAAGGTTAAGAAATATAACTTTTATTTAATCTTTGACAACTTTGTTCAATTCCATTGGGAGAGGGGGTTTGTTTCAGCTTCAGCAAATACACATTGCTCCAGTGAAGATAAGTTTGCAAATGCAGTTATGTAAATTTAACATAGAAAAAGTTGTGTGTGGCTTGTTGGCAGGTGTGTTGAATTTAACAAAAAAGAGTAAAGGAGACATTTATCAGAAGAAAGGCAAAGCTGGGGTGGCTTTAGGCTACTATCCTTAGGCAATGTAAAGAAGAATAATGAAATATACACTAAAAACACAGCCATGAGCACTCTGAAGTGACATTTGACTGCATTGCATTCTCTGACTATATGACAATAGAGGACTGTTCGGCTGGCTTTTCCCAAAGCCAGAGAAAGGTCTCCAAGTTAAAATGTCACAATGTATCTTATTTTCCACTTCTCAGTCCTGCCTTCACATAGAACTTTAAAAATAACAACTGCAAAAATTGAAGAAGGTGACAGCAGGAAAGGACAGTTTACAGGTGACACAGGCTCTCTGATTTGAGGCACAGAGGTTACAAACTTTCACTGAGAAGATCCAGAGGAGGAACAAAAAAACATATAATCTCTCCCAAAAGACATTTGAACTATTTGCCATAATTATGTGATGCCCTAGAAAGTGATTATTGAAATTGCATTTGAAAGCAGAAAATTAAAGAATACATAAAATGTAATGAGATTTTTGGTGATCAGTTGGAGAATTATCTAGACAAAAGTTCTTTGCATGGGAACAGCTATGATTTGGTGACACAGGACATGGAATCCTGCCTAAAAAGTACATCCATCTCTCCTCTGAAACTAATTTCCAAAATTGGACTTGCAAAGTCAAATGCATCCTGGTCCCTACTTATATCTCTCGCCTTCTTTCTGATCATTTATTACCTACTCTCTGTTCTACAGATCCTAATTTACCATCCCCTACAGAAGGAAAATGACCATATGATTGCTTCTTCTGAAGATGTACTTTAGGCAACCAAATGACCTTCAATAACAGTTTCTTAACTTTCCTCTTATTTTTCATAACTCTCATGAATCTGGAACATGTCATTTAATATTTATGGCCAATTAGACAGGATGAAGAAGAAAAATGCTTTTCAAAAATTATCAATATTCTTTACCTACACAGTCAATCTTGCTGTTACTCTCTTTTCCAACAGAATTATATTCGACAACCAATAATTTGACCCATATGCCAATGATCCATATTACTATAAGCTTTGTGCTATCATTATCGCACTCTTTCTAACACATAATCCTCCCATCTTGTTTGACTCTACTTTGACTTTCTTTAATCATGACATCCCCACACATGTTTCTCCAATAAATATATGCCTAGGTTTGCTTGTGGTCATTTTCTTGAACTATATTACTCATATTGTATTGTGTGTGTGTGTGTGTGTGTGTGTGTGTGTGTGTGTATGTGTGTGTGTGTGAGTGCACACAAGTGTGTGGAGGCCATTGTGTACACATGTGCATGCATGTATGAGTATCTTCTTCGCACAAAATTAGAAGTTGAAGACAGCTGGTTTACATAAGCTCAACTTTATCTACATAGGCAAGAGCTCCCAATGAACCAGGAGCTTTCCAATTCAGTTGGTTTAGGGGGCCAGTTTTTGTAAAGTATCCTGTGTCTCTATATCCCATCCCCAATGCTAGAATTATAGGCAAGCTATCATACCCATATGGCTTTTATACGTGTTCTGAGGTTCTGAAACCCAGTCTTCATGTTCATGAGGCAAGCCATCTCCCCAAACCACTTTCCTCCCTTAGATTTTCTTCCGACAGCATGTCATATCCAGTTGAAATGATCCCTTTAATTGTTTCATCACCAGGCATTGCCTTTTTCTTGCTCTTCTCTCCTTCCTGACAGGGCTTGCCACATAGTTCACATTTCTTTTATTTGTATGTCTCATTCATTCTCTAGAAGATAAATTCCTTTAAGACAAGTATATTTTGTAACACATCTCTATACCTACAACAAAATTCATTACATGAAAGAAGCTACATACATTATTATGTACTTACTGAAATACAGATTATATAAGAATTTAACATTTATGCATATTTTCATGTATAGTTATTTAACAGACACTGAAACATATCTATGAGATTCATAATATCCAGATTATAATATGAGGAAATTGATGGTCACACTGTTAAGTGACTGATCCAAAATAATCTATCCTCTTGGAGGATAATCTAGAGAAGACATCAAATCCAATATACCTATTGCAAGTAAATTTGAGAAATTCTCCTTTAGGAAAAAAAAAAAAAGAATAGTGATTGCATTGCCACCTAACACCAGGTTTTTTTTTTTTTTTTTGTTTTTTTTTTTTTTTTTTTTTTTTTTAAAAAAAGGTTCTCTCATTTTCAAGACTGGTAAGTCCCTCTGGAAACAGACGCCATAAAAAATTAGTTTCATCAGTGTAATATAATAGTAGCTTTCTATATTAATAGTTTTTAAACATTTTAGTTAAAAGCAGGTACACCTTATCCAACATGTTATTTGTCAAGCATATGTCTACTATGCAAATTTTATGATTATCTTGAATATGTGTTATTTATTCAAAAAGCAGAACATAACAATGTGCATGGAATGTACAAGACTGGACTGTAGAAATACAAATCCAATATCTAGTTAAGAGTCCTTAGCCACAAAAGAATGGTAGCACCCAAAATTCACCTCTAAAATAAAAGGGGCTAGAGCAATTGGCATGGATACGTGCACACTATCTTCTGATGTGTTAAAAATCAGAAATAGTTTTTGAAACTATTTTATACAAAGTCTCCAATGAACAAGGGTCTTGTTTGCAGTTTTAGAATGCAAAATCAGAAAAAAGCGATTCAAGATTTTCTGTAGTCTATATAAATCTTCATTTGAACCCCATTTCTACATCTTATTTAATGAATGGCTCAAAATAAGTCTGAGTTTCCTTATTCTCATTGTGAATAACATGTAATAAAATAATATTAAACTCACATGAACATTTGTTATTAAGCAAATCAATTGTGAAAACCCATGTGACGTAAGACTTGGTACATAGAACATATTTACTCTATTAGTGAATATCATTCTTTCAACCTGTAGCAGATGTATTATGTTCTTGGAATTACAGATTTTCAAAAGAGAATGTTAGAGAAAATTTGAGAAGATATATCATCATTCTCAATTTCTAGTCTAGATTTCATCATTCCCTTTCTAAGGCATCCTTCAAAGTTAGCTTTTTGGACCCTTATGGACATATGTGCTAACAGCTCTAGATACTTACCTCTGTTCTACCAGGAACAAGGCTATTCAAGATAGGCAGGGAAGAGAAGGGGAGGTAAAAAAAAAAAATCTAAGGATATAAAGCTAGCCATTCCCTTCCTCAACCTTGCAATTCTTCCTTTTAAATTCATTTATATATATAATCAGATACTTTCTCAACTCGAGATGCTTGGCAATGCCTAGAAAAAGCATTAACTGCACAACCGAGAGAAATAAAAATGTTAGTATCCCGCCGTGAACAGGACAGTGCTACATATAAGATTTTCTGATGCAAAATGCAGTAGTGTTCACACTGAGAGCCACAAACACAACAATTTGCATCAAAAGTAGACATATATAGAAGTAAGGGCTTCTATTGAAGAATAACAAGTGAGTTCTGCCTGTGGTAGAAAGCTCTTTCTTTAGGCCTAGACAAAATAATCTAAGTTCAGAAGAGTTTAAAAGCAAGAAAGAAATCTGCCAGTTAAGGGTCCTTGTTTACACAGCCACAAAGAAAGAAAGAAAGAAAGAAAGAAAGAAAGAAAGAAAGAAAGAAAGAAAGAAAGAAAGAAAGAAAGAAAGAAAGAAAGGAGAAAGAGAGAAAGAAAGAAAATGTGCCTGAAATGCCCAGATTCCCCTAGAATAAGATTTAGGGGACATATATGGTGTGGTAACAGAAAGAGAGGATAGGTCGTTTGTAAACACTGCAGGTTTCAGACTGATTAAATAGTTCTTTGTATTAAATAGTTCTTTGTGTAACCTTGCTTAGTTAGAAGCTATGTAGGTAGTGCTGCCTAGAGGTAGAACTTGCACCTGTTTAATTTGAAAGTTAGCCATATTAGAAAATAAAATATGAAAAAAATTTGTTTGAGATTACTACCTTTGTTTCTATAGGAGAGAATTAACGATTTCTTTTTCTAAATTTTAAATTTTAGTGCCGTAATGAGATGATTGAGTGTGTGTGTGTGTGTGTGTGTGTGTGTGTGTGTGTGTGTGTGTTTTCTGCTACTTTATTGCATTAAAAAATAGTGAGGGTCTGGAAAAATGCTCAGTGGGTAATAGCACTGGTTGCTTTTCAAAGGACCCATGTTCAATTTTCAGTACGCAAGGCAGCTAGCTAACAATCATCTGTAATTCCTGTTCCAGAATATCAACTCCCTTTTTTCACCACCAGAGGCACAAGGCATACACATGGACACAAAGATATATGCAATTAAACCACCAATACACATTAAAAAAATAAATTATTTTAAGAAATAAGAAAGAAGCTGTGAAGAAGAATGGCCAGCAAGAACTGCGTGTATTCCCCTTAGACAGTTAGCTGTCTGTAAACATGTTAGGAATGGTCTCAAGGTCATATTACCTTAAGGTATTATGGAAACAACAACAATGGCAGCAATGTTACCAAGATGAACATTCATATCTCTTTGGTTCCTGACTGACAAAATGACCAGCTTCCTCAATCTTGCAGTCATGCCATCCCCGCTATAAATACATTAGTCTCAAATTTGACCGAGTTTTAAATTCCCAGACATCTAAGTTCCATATATCATTAACAGGGACATTTCTTTGACAATTGGATGAATATTTTTATGTGCATGGTGGCAACGTCTTTGATTGAATATGTATTGACAACCCTTTCCTGAACACTTTTGAAAGGCACAGGAAGCAGTATTTCAGATCCAGGTTTCTTTCGAGCAATACAGAAAATGAAACCTTCAGACAGAATTTCTCAGGATGCAAAGTATTGAAAAATCCTTTAAAGCTTTTTAGAGGAACAAAATACATAATATCTACAGAGCCACTAGGATACTTTGACATGAACTTGTCACCCCAGTATCTTCAAACTGCATTCACCTGTGACAGATACTTCATGTTCTCTAGACACATGGAGAAGGTGTAGAAGAAAATAAATGTCTTCAGATACAATAAGAATAGCTTGTCAATATTTAGAATTAAACTGTGTCCTGCATACATTTTACTGACTGAGAAGTTACAATTATCATAGATGCTTCGGGGTTTCTTAAACAAGTCCCCAAAACAAGAGGAAGAGTATTTTGGGAGTCCCAGACGTATGGAAAACAAATGCACTTTAATAACAACTCTCAGCTGAAGAACAATATTAGTACATGGTATGAATTAAAAGAAGATTGGTAAAATGTGAGAGAAAACTAGGAATTGTGTGAGGACAAAAAGAAATTTGATGGAAAACATTTTTCTTTCTTTCCTTGATGGATACCCATTTGGCTCTTCTAATCACTTCAAGAATTAAAAACCTATTCGGATGTTCAGGATGTTCTGGAAAAAATTATGATATCAGTAGCAATCTGTTATAAAACATCACCATTGAAAGATTGTTGAAAATTGTTCTAGATAAATTCTTTCAAGTAAAAGCCTTCCGAAGGGGTTAAACAGGCCAGTGTTATGATACTAATTTATAGAGCAATGGAATGTAATTTTCATGCTACGAAACCAAAATTTTTTGAAAATATTTAGAAAATACATGATAAAATATTAGTTTAAATTTATCCAATAACCAGCAAAGAGTAAAGCAAAAGTTGGATTGCCATGATTCACATCAGAAATATTTTATTGTATTCAACTTAGTACTCACCTTAAATGTGATATTAAAAAACATTACAAATCCAGTTAATATTAACAAGACATTATAACTGTTGGTATAATTAGAATTATAAATTGTTAATCAGACTTGTGTTTTTCAAAAAGTCTTCTCCAAGTTGACATCATGAGTAATAGCTACACTGTGGTTAGTGGAAGGTTTGGAGTTAAATATTAGATTTCAGAGACCAAGCTTTTAGGTGAGAAAATAAATAAGTACAATGTTTGTTTCAATACTTTACTGTGACAAGGTCATTTCATGAAAAACCAATTGTAGACTTATCCTGTGATCACATGTGCAAGTAGTTGCATGCTTTGTAGAAAGGAGAAATTGTAGAGTGTGGTCTGCAAATATGTATTAATATCCACTTCCATTTGTGTCAAGTATTGTTGTAATTGCTGTGATTGTTAAAATATAGGAGGAATCTGGGAAGTTTGCCAATAGTACCAATGGTTATTGTCCTTAATGTACTAACAAATGAAAACATATCAGGAAATAGTACAGTCTCTGCCCATAAAATTCATGCCAGTTATAGTTGGAACCATCTGGAAAGCTTTTTATTTATTCTTCATATTTTTTCCTAGGAAACAATACAAGCATGGACTTTAAAAAGTGATCTAGTAAAATAGGGACTGGGTTAAGTTTTTGAGAATACTTGCTGTATGATAAATTAGTAATGTTCTATTACTTCATCCAGATAACAGCCTTACTCCCACTATCTCAGGAACAGTATACTCATGGGAGGAAATACAGGAACAAAGAGTGGAGCAGGGACTGAAGGAAAAGGTCATCCAGAGACTGCCCCACTTGAGATTCATCCTCTCTGCAGCCAACAAATCCAGTCACTATTGTTGATGCCAAGAAGTGCTTGCTGACCGGGACCTGATATGGATGTCTCCTGAGAGGCTTTGCTGGAGCCTTACAGATTCAAATGGGAATGCTTACACCTAACATAGGACTGAGCACAGGGACCACAATGGGAGAGGCAGAGAAAAAAATAAAGGAGGTGAAAGGGTTTGTCATCTCATAGGAAGAACAACAATATCAACCAACCAGTCTCCATCAGAGCTCCCAGGAACTAAACCACCCACCTAAAAGTAAACATGGAGGGACCCATAACTCCAGCTGCATATGTAGCAGAGGATGGCATTGTCTGGCATCCGTAGGAGGGGAAGCCCTTGATCCTGGGAAAGCTCATTTCCCTGGTGTAGGGGAATGCCAGGGTGTTGAAGTAGAAATGGGTGGGTTGGAGTGGAAACATCTTCATAGAAGCAGGGGGAGGGGAAGGAGGAACGGGGGGGGAGGAGAATGTAAATAAATAAAATAGCAAATGAAAAAAAGAAAAGAAATACATTTCTCAAAAATACTATATACCTTGGAAAGGTTTTAATTTCTATCTTTCCCTCTCATATTTTCAACATAATTTTATTTTCTTTTTGTCAGGAATGTGTTAAACTTTTTCTCTTTTCCTAAGATAAAAATACTGCGTTTTCTTGCATTTGTAAAATAATGGTTAAAACTTTTAAACCAATATTGTGCAGCCTCCCAATGAAATATTCTAGGCCACCTGCAACTAGACTATTTTATGACTACAATAGAATTCAACACTAGACACATAGACCCCAATCTTTTACTGCTTTTGGCTCAGGCATCTGAAGTCTTACCAAATCCTTAGTCATTTCTTGCACTTTTTCATCGACAGATTAAGACAACATAGCACAGAGAGAATTTCATTGTTTCCCTCATTTTACCCAAAGAATCCTTAAACATCATACATGTTTCATCTTAGCCATTCCTCCGAAAACTCTCCAATTTTTTCTCTCTTGAACGAATCCAATAACTGCAGTTAATTTGTGTATTAACTCTATGTATTTCCATTTCAGGTAATATTTAGAAGGCTTTTTAACAAATCTAGTTTTCTTCCAGTTATGAACTCTTCAGAGAAAGGTTCAAATCTGTTTCACTGTTTTATTTGTAGCTCCTTGTTCATACTAACTCAATAATTATTAGTTGGCTTAAAGGGTTTGGGAAATTCTACCTTGAAAGCATTCACAACAAATAAATTAACTCAAGAGTATAAAGCAATGTGCTCACTATCCAGCTAATTTCAATTACAAAGGCTATGAAATGGATAATTTGGACTTGAATGGTTTAGCTTGATTAGATAAAATGTAACATCTATTGCCTTATCACTTCTTTCAACTGTGTACGTGTAGCTCTGACATTAACTTCTTAAGATTAGTTTATGATGAAAGCAATAGTCACAAAGATAGGAGAATAGGAATGTATTGGCTCTGTCATTAACCTTGGTGACTTTGGAGATGTTCCCTGAGATTCAGAATGCTCTGTCACTGTCAGTCCTGCCCAACCGGTTCCAAGGAAGGAAGTTGAATGGAAGAATGTTAAAGCCCAGATGAGACTGTGAAAAATTACACAGTTTGCTGGGAGAAATAATGAGTATTTTTCCAGTTAAATGTTGGTTTTCGATATCACAATCTTTTCATGGTTTCTCTCCTATTACTTCTCTAAAATATTCACGTAAGCTACCCTTATTTCCTTATGGGCCTGAAATTCATCCCAGTTCTCTACTTGGCTTTCATAATCCCATTTGCAAACTCCTATTAACAATACCCTTAAGGTCAGAAAGTTTGGCAAGTATTTGGAGACAAACTGATTAGAGAACTTAAATAGTATAGAATGTTTGATTTGCTAGAAAGAATCACATAAAATTTCTTTAAGGAGGTAAAGGATAATGTCAAAAATGTATGTTTATAATTAACTGTGTGATACAGAAGAGCTTTCAGCCCTTTGGTGTACACTGTTCCTCATCCTAAGTTGTCTAGTCCACCCTTAATATGAAGGGAGGTGCCTGGTCTTACTGCAAATTAATATGGCACATTAAGTTGGTGTCCAGGTTAGGCTTGTCCTTTTCTGAATAAAAACAGAGAAAGAGGTGATAAGAAAAGGCATAAGGGACTTAGGAGGAGGGTGAAGAGGGGGAAGGGGAAACTGTGAATATAGTCAGAATGTAAAAAAAAAAAAATTAAAGGATGTAGAAATCATTGAAAGAAAGAGACTAGAAAAGAAGATAGATACATAATAGATAAATAGATAATAGCTGAAAAGATAAACAAAAAAGACTGTTTTGAAAGAATAAAAAATGCAGCTAAGAAGTCAGAAGTTTAAAAGCCCTAAATACCTCAAATTCCAGACCCTGTCCTCTACCTGTAAGTAAAATGTCACATTTCTTGAGACTGCTCTCCCAGGAACTAAAAAAAAGGACTTAAGATAAGGCCCTTAGAGAACAATCTTGAGAAACAGGAAGCTCCTCCTTGTGATATTTCACTGGTATTCTCGACACTTTCCAATGCCCCCTTGGGTTGTGGTTTCTCCCTTTAAATACCCTTGCTCCCACCCAGCCTCTCGGGGTCAAACTCCACTGCCCCTGCGTGGGATATGAGTCTTGACCCCAGTGCACTGGTTCCTATCAATTCCTATTATTACAGCAAGGACGGTCTCACGTGAGTTCTTAGGGGGGTCGATCATCCCAAGACTTGAGGAAGGTCTCCCCCTCTGGGGGTCTTTTCAGTTTCATTGTATATATCTCTCTCTCTCTCTCTCTCTCTCTCTCTCTCTCTCTCTCTCTCTCTCTCTCTCTCTCTGTGTGTGTGTGTGTGTGTGTGTGTGTGTGTGTGTGCATTCTTTAAGTGACTGCCAGTGAAGCATTTATATAGTCTCTAAAGATTCCCCAAAAAGCCAGAGACAAATGGAGACATTGTAACCTAAAAACCAGAATAAGTTGAGGATTCATTTTCACCCTGTGACATTTGAAGTTTGGAAGTGAGAAGGCTGAAGAATGAGGTCATTCATTTGAAAAGTGAATGAATCACCTCCTTAGTAGGTCTTCTGCATTTAGGGCTTTGCAACCCATGGGAAGAACAACAATATCAACTAACCAGACACCTCCCCCTTCCCCTACAAAGAGCTCTCAGGGCCTAAACTATCAAAGAGTACACATGGAAGGACCAATGGTTCCAGTCACATATGTATCAGAGGATGGTCTTGTAAGACAACAATGAGAGAAAAGGTCCTTGTTCTTGAAAAGGATCCACCCCCAGTGTAGGGAAATGTCAGGGTAGGGAGGCAGAAATACGTGCTCAGTAGGGAGGAAATTGCCACACTTCAGAGCCCCCAAGATTTGTTTCCTTTTGACTTGACCTTCAAGAAATTGATACTGTCTGTTGAAAAACAAATATCAAGTTCAAACAGAGTCAAATTCTTTCATCTTCTTAAGAAACAAACTGTGAGAGTCCCTTGAAGAAGTATGAATTGATGGAAGAAAGGACCTCCTATCATGAACCAGGGGAAGCTAGGGGAACAGAGCACTGACAATTGAGGGGAAGACATAGAGGTAGCAAAGTAGACACATAGGGTTATATTTCACATATACACCAAATAAATTTTGTAATCTCAGAAACTTGAAGAGCCTTCAGATCTGTATTGGCAATTATTATATAATAGACTATTTGAGTCATGAGTAATTGAGTCAAGCTCTGTTTACTGATAGCCTAAGCCACAAAGAATTACTTAGTCTCAGCTTGATGTTTCCTCTCATCTGCAGAAACAATGTCTAATAGCAAAAACAACTTATCCTTTTCCCAATCAAACCACAAAAACAATAACTTCTTTGTAGAAGATAGAGATAGATGAGAGAGACTACTATAGATGATAGCTTTAGATAGAATTAAATAGATGGATAGATTACAATATAGATATTATATATATGATATAGATATAGGCATGTGTACACACACACACACACACACACACACACTGCCCCAACTCCTTCAAATATGCACAACTTCCATTTGTGCAGAAAGATTGTTGCCCTTCACTGTTTTAATTAATGGAAAATCCACTTCTGTTGAGATCCATGTTATGCTCTTCTTTCTTTCCTAATTTGTCCCACTCTATTATCAATATAACAGTAATATCCAACATCAACAAAAAGGAAAAGTATTATACTATAAAAATATTTCCAGTATACTGTACCATTTTCATATTGCATGGGTGAACTGGTATTTATTTAATCATTTTCCTAGAATGACAATTGTTGATATTTGAAAATTTTCATTATTGTAATGTTTCAGAAACATCTATTTTTATTTATTTGATCACTGAGAAACAAATACTTTTGATTTAAAGTCATGCTTTTTTCTGAAATAATCTGTATAGAGGAGTGTCATTATGAGAATATAGACCCATGAAGACTGAAATCAGGCACTCTGAGAAATAGGAAAATCCACTTTAATTCACATTAATGATTTTTTTATAATTACAAAGCTAATGCTTACTAAAAACTCATCATCTCTCCACAATTTTAATGGCATTTAAAAGGAATACAACAGTGTTATAATCCTTGACTTTAAGAATATATGAGTGTGTTCATTGAGTATCCTAGCCTTCAAATAAATTTCTTGTCATGATTAGGCTTGTGTATGGGAGGAAATATTTGCATGCAGCAGTAAAAACATTACTTCTTAGCAAACGGAATAAGTAGTATGACTAGTCCAGCTAGCTTTGATGGTCATTGCTTAAAGCAGATTTTTTTTTTGCAATTATTTGTCTTCCCAAAGTAAAAGGAGGAGTTTTAACTCAGAATACTTAAATAAAAACCTTAATTCATTTTAGTTTCCCATAATCCTAGAGTTTCTAGGTAAAGATTTCTATTAGGGTGTCACTCATCAGTATGACCATTTTAAGATCCTTGATCTATGCAAGTCAATGGTTTTCAGATGGTTTCAATCCTCTCCAGTAATAAAAAGAACTTTTTAATGCCACTGACTAGGACTCGTTATAAGCTTTTGCTAAAATGATACAACATCTTCCTATAGTGTTTTATGTTTGTTTGTTTGTTTTCGTATTTCAGTTATATATTTTCTATGATAATTTCCAGGGATAAAATTTTAATGGTGGAGCAGAAGGCTTCACTGCTGCCTTGACTGTTGAAGTAAGGGAAAGTTGAAAAAGCAGTAAGGAAAGAAGTAGATGCACTTAGTTGTCAACAACTTACAGATCTGTTTATGCTTGACCCATACACTAATTATGTCTATTACATCTTTGTGCTTGAAAAACAAAACATCAAAAGAAAAAATTTAAGACCTTTAAAAATATAAAATTTGGGGTTAGAGAGATAGCTCAGTAGTTCAGAGCACTGACTGCTTCCAGAGATCTTGAGGTCAATTCCTAGCAACCACGTGGTGGCTCACTATCATCTGTAATGGGATCTGATAGCATCTTCTTATATGTCTAAAGACAGCTACAGTTTACTCACATCGATAAAATTTTACAAAGAGGGACTTAATGTTTTTTTACACTTGACAAGATTTTTTAATTAATTAGTTAATTAATTAATTTAATTTTACGCTGCAGATTTTATTCCCCTCCCGGTCCATCCTCTGAATGATCCATATTCATATTCCATAAACCCCTCTTGCCATCTCCACAAGGATGTCCCACCCTACTCATCTCACCAGACCTCTAAACTTCCTGGGGCCTCCAATCTCTTGAGGGTTAGGTGCATCTTCTCTGACAGAACCAGACATAGAAGTCATCTGCAGTATACACGCTGTATACATGCATCTCAGCTGGTGGATGCTGCCTGGTTGGTGATCCGGTGTTTGAAAGATCTCGAGGGTCCAGGTTAATTGAGACTACTGGTCATCCTACAGGGTTACCCTCCTCCTCAGATTCCTCCAGCTTTTCCCTAATTCTACTAGAGGGGTCAGCAACTTCTGTTTATTGGTTGAGTGCACCTATCTGCGTCTGACTCTTTCAGCTCTTGGGTTTTTTGGAGGGCGGTCATGGTACATCCATTTTTGTGAACTGCCCATAGCTTCAGTAATGGTGTCAGGTCTTGGGGCCTCCCGTTGAGCTGGATCCCACTTTAGGCCTGTTGCTGGACCTTTTTTTTCTCAGGACCTTCTCCATTTCCATTCGTGCATTTCTTTCAGACAGGAAGAATTATGGGTCAGAGCTTTGACTATGGAATAGCCACCCCATCCCTCACTTGATGCCCTGTCTTGCTGCTGGTCGTGGGTTCAATAAGTTGCCTCTCCCCAACGTAGGGCATTTCTTCTAGGGCTCCCCCCATACACACACACACACACATACTTTGTGTCCTAAGGATCTCTCACTTCCCAGGTTTCTGGTACATTCTAGAGCATCCTTCTAACCTCATTTCTCCTGAGGTCGCCAGTTTCCATTCTTTTGACTGGTCCTCAGTGTTTGAGTCCGTTTTCCCCACACAATACCAGATCATGTTCCTCTCTCCAACCATCCCCATCCCCTTTCCCTCCCCTGCCCCTCCCTCCCCCTTTGTAGTTGCTTTCTTCTTCCTCCCAACTGGCACTGAGGCATCCTCATTTGGGCCCTTCAGCTTGCTGACCTTTTTGAGTTTTATGAACTGTATCTTGGGTATTTGGTACTTTTTTATTTTAGGCTATTGTCCACTTAGTAGTGAGAACATACCAAACATGTCCTTTTGGGTCTGAGTTACCTCACTCAGGAGATGATAATTGACTTATTTTTTAAATAAATATATAAAAATTAAATTTCAATGTCACAAATAACTTAGAAAAGATCAACAATAATGCTACATGTTAAAGGTTAAGAAACACAGACATAAACTTTGTTTCTCTCTTAAAGTTACCTTTTCCAATTCTAGACAAATAATTTGACATGCATTATTTTAAAATCAATAATATATTTGATAACTGTGAACATCTCCATTCACAAAAATTTTCTCCCAATAATTAACATTCTTCTGTGATTGGAAGAATTTGTTTGCTTGAGCACTACTTGTGAATGCCTTCTTCATCAGGTTCATCATCCCATTTGAATATAGGTCATGAGCTAAGTAGTATAGAAAGAAGAAAGATACCCACTATAGTGACACATGGGCCATTATGAAATTTTAGCTTCCAGTCATCCCACCAAGCTAACACATATCTATTCACCAGTGTGTGACAACTATGATGGCTGTTGTGACTTAAAATAAGAGCTCATATTTAACTATGGCAAGTCTACCTCAAAAGTCCTATGAACAATGTTGGGATTGAATGGATGTATGGGTATTTAAAAGAGAATAACAATGACTTTCACATAACCACAAAAATGAACATTTTATCACCTGATGTGGAAGTGTGATGTTTATGAAGTTTGAATGTTCAAGAACAAACACCACTTCAACAAATACTATCCTGGGGCTTGGTAAAATTTATCAAACCTGTCTAAACCTCAATTATACCACTCGGGAAAATGTGAATTTCATGAATTATCACAGCCAACACATATTTCTGTGAAGGTTAAGTTTTAAAAGGACTAAAAATGCTTTTGAGCTCTACCCAAAAGGCAAATTACTAGTATTTTTCATGCCTACTAATGTCTAGAATACATATTCATATTCACAATATTCCAAAGATTTCCTTAAATTTTTAAGAGTTTAAGCAGTTTTGCATTAACTGTACAGCATTCCATTTTCCTACGTCCAAAATATATTATTTAAGTCCAGTATAGGTCAGCAAGTACCATGGGATGGGGCTGGGAGGAAATTAGATTAGAATAGAAGGCGAAGATAGGCCATTTAACTTCTCAGCTATTGAGGTGCAGTTTTAAATAAATATTGGTTGCTCTGTGTGATTATTGGATAATTAAATAAGAAAAGAAATACACCTTCCAGTTTAAATGTTTACAGTTATATTAAGAATAATTTGCAGGCAAATGGATGGAACTAGAAAATATTATCCTGAGTGAGATAACCCAGTCATGAAAGAAAATACATGATATGTACGGATTGATAAGTGGATATTAGTTCAAAGGCTTGGAATACCCACTATATAACTCACAGACCATATGAAGCTCAAGAAAAAGGTAGGCTAAAGTGTGAATGCTATAGTTCTACTTAGAAGAAGGAAACAAAGTAATTATGGTAGGTAGAGGGAGGGAGAGTTCTAGGAGGGAAAGAGGAGCTGGAGGGAAAGGGGTGCAGAATCAGGTGTAGGAGGAGACTGGGGAGAAGCACAGAGGGTCTGGAAGTTGAACAGAGGTGTGCAAAAATGGGGGATGGGAACTGGGGGGAAGCCACTAGAAAATCCCAGATGCCAGGGAGGCAAGAGGTTCTCAGGACCCAGTAGGGTTAATATTAGCCAAAATACCCAAAAAGGTGCAAGAGAACCTGTAGAGACCATATCCAGTGGATAGACATAGCCCCTCATTGAGGGATGATGCCACCTACCCTTCTCAAAAATTTAACCCAGTATTGTTCCTATCTAAAGGAAATACAGGGACAACGGTGGAGCAGACTAAAGGGAAGCCATTCAGAGACTGCCCCACCTAGGGATCCATCCCATCTGCAGACACCAAATCCAGATACTATTGCTGATACCAATCCTCTAAGAAGTGCTTGCTTACAGGACCCTGATATGGATGGCTCCTGAGAGGCTCTGCCAGAGCTTGTTCAATACAGATGTGGATGCTGGCAGCCAACCATTGGAGTGAACATGGGGACACCAAGGGAAGAGTTAAGGGAAGGATTGAAGGATCTGAAGAGGATTGGAACCCCGTAGGAAAAACAAAACCAATATCTACTAATTATCAGATCCCCTAGACCTCTCATGAACTAAGTTGCCAACCAAAGATTACAAAAGGAGGGACACATGGCTCCAGCAGCATTTGTAGCAGAGGATCGCATTATCTGGGATCAATGTACTAATTATTGGGAGGGGTCTTAACCTCGATGGTCCTGATGTGGCAGGCCTCTGATGGGTATCATTGAACTGAATGGTCCAATATCCATAAGTCGCATGTATGCTTCAGTAACCACAGTTCCAATGAAAGTATGTAAAGAGATCGGAAAATACAGGTCTGCCAGGGATAGCACATTGCATAAGGTAGCTTGGATTCCCACAGAGGACTCAGGACATATGGAAGATGGATGGGGAAGGGAAGCTAATCTGTATAGTTCAGAATTTGCAGGTCTGATGAAAGTGGACAGGGAAATGCTGGTCTGCCTGGAATAGCAAGCTCTTCAGGGCAACTTGGCATTCCCTACACTATATTTTTATTCCTGCTTTTTTATTTAAATCCATTTGAAAGTAATATTTTGTTTCTGGATATATTCTTAGTGTAAGTTTTGTTCTTTCTTCATTTATTTTAAATATACTGTCACAAGATTTTTCTAATCTCTTTTATTATTTTCCTAATTTAGTAAATTATACTATTAATTTCTCTTTTTTCTGGAACTCTCAGATTTTAATCACTTTGTTGTGAACTCTTCTTCACTGAATGTTAACTCTACATATTTTATAAACTTTGAATATTTTATGTTCTTTGACTATTTCTCACATAATTATTCTCATTTCCTTCTACAAGACTGATATTCTATATGTACATTTATTCTATTAT
Organism: Rattus rattus; assembly: GCF_011064425.1. Classification (NCBI taxonomy): domain Eukaryota; kingdom Metazoa; phylum Chordata; class Mammalia; order Rodentia; family Muridae; genus Rattus; species Rattus rattus. Next base: position 78,582,409 of record NC_046154.1, read on the forward strand.
AGTTCTTTCCCAGAATTCCTGCTCCATATCAAATATATAAAGTTTTTCAACATATACACATGCATATATATATATATGCATATATATATGATTGCCTATTAATGGTGATTTTCACATAATTATCCCATGATTTCTACACACCAATTTCTCCAGACCTTTACTGATGATAGACGATAGCTATTTTTATAATTTTGATCTTCATGTAGCTGTCATGACCATGTTATGTCAGACACTTCAAGGAACATATTTTTGCTTTACCACAGTGTCAAAAATCTATTAAATAACAAAATGTTTTACTGGAAATAATATTCTGAATATTCTGCTTTTCCAATATGATTTGAGCTGAGGCAATCAACTCCAATCTCAACTATTAACATTAACTCAAGAAAAATATATATCACATCACAAGGTAATCAAATATGTTTATTTACTATACACACACAGACACACACATATTTGTGTGTCTGTCTATGTATAGGTTGGTTGCAGAATGACTATAAATGATAAAAGAAACAAGGAGTTTCAAGAGGGTTCATAATCAGGCAAATAGAGATGTAAATCTCATTTGTATAGACAGGATAACAAAAACTTAGCAGCAGGGAAGAAGACATAGGAAGAATACTAGCACTGGCGATATTCCAGGTGTGAGGGTAGATCTAAATAGAAAAGCCCCCAAACTGCAGAGGTGAGAGGATAAGACTGGGTCAAGATGAAAGAATGAGTGAATGGATGGACAGTAGTTCCAGGCTAGTCAACATAAGAAACCAAAATATAGGTTACATCAACAGTAGTGCCTGAGATGAACTGAATCTCCAGAGATAGCAAAGAATTTTATGCCTGTTACTCCTCAACTCACACACCATGTGGTGAGATGATATATTGGGCCATTGCCATCACAGTACTGGGCATCTACATATTTATGGGTACTTGCTGTATTTGGTCCAATTATTTCTTGGCTCTGCTTTCCTGATATAGATTTAATATGTCCATGTGCCTTTATAGTCTCAGTTAACAGCTTTAGAAGTCTTACTTTTTAGTCTTCAGGAAGAGTCCATGTATTAATCTGTATGTATGGGTGGTGCAGGACAGACCATGATGATCATGTGTTCAGTTAGGTACAGAGTCATCTCCATCCTCAAGATAGAGTCAAAAGATACCTGTGAAATGGGGTCCTACAGAGCAAGACACAGAATAAATAAACACAAAAGAAAAAAACAAATGGCAACAAACAAAAACCACTTTTTTGCAATATAGAGTGATACAGGAGGATATAATATGATTTCAGCAGTGAAGAAGCAAATTTAGGTTTCCAGCTCTGTAGGTCAATGTCAAATCACCTACCACCTTGTGGGTCCTACAGTTACACCTGAGTCTTAACAGGCTTCCCCCTCTTCTCTAACAATAGTTAATCAAATTGATAATTCTACATTTTAACAAACAGTATTTTTAAAACTAAGATTCTAAAGAGACTAGTTAGATTCTTCTTAAAAATTTTCTAATCATTTTCAGAAACAAATTCATAACTAAGACTTATTTTAGTTTTTGTTTCCATTCTGTGTAGCTTTTGGTTGCAGAGGTATATGTTTCCTGAAATTTGCAAATTAGTCTCTAACTTCATTTCCAGCAAATTGTCCTTACTCCAGTCCCTAATTCTCTCCAGTACATGATTGTTCTCGTGTTTTACACACACCCCAAACATATAATTTTAAATAATTCTCCTATTCCTTTCTTCTATTTGACACTAAATTTTGTTAGAAGCAATAATTTGATCTGTTGTTGGTATTGTGTCTGGGTTCACACCTTCCCAGGGATGCCCATAAACCGCAGACAGTTAAGTTGCACAATGACTGGTGGTCTATTCTTATCCAAATGAACTCCTAAATATGACACTTGGCTAAATATTGACATATTTCCAAACAAATGAATTGGTACATGATACAGAAGATTAAGCTCTTGGCTTCTTTTTTATTTGTAGTATCCTTTAACTCGAGTCCTCAGGTTGTCCAGATAACTTAGCTTCCAAATACATACATTTTTGATCACTTGAAGGGGGCACTTGCAGTTAAAGCAGGATAAGCACAACCCAGGATATAGTGAGAAAATAAGCCTTTGCATCTTGGAAGGCTGGTCCTGGGAAAATGACAGGAGTGACAGAAATGAAGAAAGAGCAGATATATAGACATATGTACAGAAACCCTGTGATCAGAGATTGGTTGGATTGTCTGCTTTTTGATGGAGAAGAACCACCATGCTACAATGAAGGAACTCAGCTTGTTAATTATGCACAGATCAGGAGGATGATTCTGTAGGTGAGTAGTATCAGGTTGCTGTCATCATAGCCAAGAGGAGGAAGCTAAAGTTTCCAGTTTATTCATAACCTGTCACAGTCTGCTCAACAAACAGAAGAGAGTTTTGCAATTCATTCAGCCTGATCCAGGAAAGATTTTGCTGATTCCCATGGGTTGGAGACATTGGAATCCTAATGATAAAACCATATTCACTCAAAACTTTTTCTCTTGTTTTAAACATTTATTCAGGGTTTCTTCTGCTCCCCAGGCTTCCGTGTATTTGTGAATACAGGCACCCTTATCACTTCCCTTAGCTTCCTAACATTCTGGAGATCCACACTTCTTATATATGTAAATAAAAGCTCTACCATGATCATTCAGAGGGTGGTGGCTCATCTGTGGATTATACAAAAAATAAAACAAATTTAAGATTTGTTTTATTCAGAGATCACGTATCATAAAGTTTTGCCTTCCATTATGTGAGCATACTCTTCAGGGACGTTAAACAAATGTAGTCAGTATGTCAAAAGTCAATCTTGTCTCTGTGGTGAAGGTGTCAGTCTTGTTTGGGGATTTATGGTGTTGGAACTTATTTCCTTTTCACTTACTCTCTGGAGCAAGGTTGTGCCTCCACATACAGAGAACATGGAATAGAGGTTAGTATTTCTCATGGTAGATGACATCTAGATAGAAAGTTAAGTGACAACAGACAATTACTAGTATTTGAGTAAGTGCCTTTGCACAGAAGCAAGGGCAAACATGTCCTTACCATACACTGAAACATTTCTATCATAACTGTGAGCTGTCTTGTCTGCTTACTTTTTTTTTAGGCAATGATTGCTTCAGTGAAACCAAACGGATTTTACAAAACAAGAACATGTGACACCAGTGAACAATCAGACATCAACAAGGAGCACCATGTATTATGAAGGGAAGGGAAGGCTCTGGTTTTAAAACAGCTATTGCACCTTCCTCTTGGAAAACTGCTTTGTCTGGATTGCCCTGTGCCAATTTGCACTGCCTGGAGTAAGATACATGAGTTGTTTCATGCCAATCTTTTGGTACAAAATTCATCAAATTAAAGTTATCTGTTTACAAGAACCTCCAGGATAATATTCTTAGTATTTTACTAAGCATCAAGCACATACATCTATCCTAAATATTATTTTGCACTTATGAGTGCAGAATAAACTTGGTGACCTCCATATTTGCTGCACCTTATAAAAACACTTCATTTTGTTCTACCCTCTTTTCCCTTGTAATCTGATTTCTTCACATGTCTATTTTATTTATCTTAAAAGTTAAAAGCTTAACAAGTATAGGGAAAGTCACATTTACTTTGCTTTTGACCAATAAATTTGTTGAATTTTCTTTGTAAATTGCTTTCTCATTTTGATGATTATGGTATTTCGAGCTTTTAAAAGTAGTATTGCAGTGAAAGATGCCTATGCAAGCATCGTTGAATAGGACATCTCAGTTTGTAAACAAAAACATGGTAGGGAAAACCCAGGACTGACAAGCAGAAGGCTTGACTCAAACACCCTTATTACATTCTTCATTAAAAACCTCACTTGAATAATTTTACTTTCAAATGTCATGAACACTGTCACAAATCACTTATGGTTTCCAGAACAAAGAATCTGTTCTGATGAATACACAATAATGATTTGGACACCCTCCTGAATTTTTATTTTTCTGCTATAGGATTTCTGACAAGCGATGCTTAATGGGGAGAAAAAAGTTTCTTAAAAAGCTGAACTGCAACAACTGACTGTCGTGCAAACAGAATTTCCCAGTATAATCTATTTCAACCACATTTATTTTTTTCTTTTTCTTAAAATTGCATATTGGCTATTAGATGTAAATATATAACAAAGCATTTATTACCTTGCAGGAAGATCTTTTTTTCTTCAAAGAGAGGCTGTGTAAATTCCCTACTGTCATTCTGTTTCCTCTGACCAGCAGCTCAGACATCTGGATGACAAACGAGCTCGGTCTGGTGTTAGAGTGTTACTGACAATGAATCTCACTTTACTGCAGTATTTATGGAAGCTTTAAATATATAGTTAAGAGAAAGTCTTTACAGGTACTGCAATCAATATTGCTTAAGGTGATAAAAAGAATTCAAGTCTTCCGAGTTTCTTTTTACTTTATTTTGTTGGTTTTCACAACCATTTTAGACTGAGATACTGAGTTTTAGTAATCAGGAAGAGGTTTCATGGTAAAAATGCTTTCTATACATAGATTTTACCATTGCTAATGTTGTGATGTTTGCTGTTTTGACTTCTTTCTCCATGCACCTTCATTTGGACCCAAAGAAACACCAGCCAGGGAGTTTAGGTTTAGAAACCTGAGTCACAACAATTACCACTTTAAGACTGTGGCACTGTGTTTTCCATTCAGTCTGTAGTGCAATTAGCAATGTTTTATAACAGCTGTGAGAATTTCTGCTTGACCTCATTTGATTTCAGTTGTCACACTTCAAAGAACAAACTGGTAAACAGTGTTGACTTTGGAGGCCTTTTCAGCATGTGCCAAAGTGGCCTTTGGGAAAGAAGAGTCTTTGATGGAAATGGGCTCAGAGGTTGACCAGGTTACGGAACAAATGACCCTTGAAAAATGCTGTCTTGTTAGCAAACCAGGACAGCTGGTCAACCTAAAGATTTAGGTTTGTCAAAAATGAGAAAGGGAATCTTTTTATTCCTAGAAATAAATTGAGAGAATAACTCCTAGAGAAGGCCAGCTGGGCAATGCACCTTTTTTCATTTCTGATGGGTTAAAATTTTGGTCTCTGCTAGGAGCCCTTTAATAGTTATCTGTATTATACTAGGGAAGTAGACTACTGGATACAACACTGTTCTGTTCCCATGTGCAGTAAGATGTAGAAGTTATTAAGTGTAGTATAGTAACAGCAAACTAAACATTACTTTAGGATTTGAAACTAGTGCAACAGCTGTGACTTGGTTATAGGAAAATCATTTAATATTTCTTACGTTTAACTTGCTTCTCTGTAAAATAAACATTTTCATATACCAGCCAGGAAATACAAAGGAAAACAGAAAAATAATCAGTAAATAACAAGAAATTAGCAAAGACTCTAGGAATGATATGCAACCTATACTCTATTTTTGTAAATAGTTTTATTGAAACACAGTTATGCTCACTAATCAAACAGAGTCTGAGTCACTAAACTGAGTCAGAGAGATTTCCGTCTAGAAAATCTGTCATACATCTTATAACCATATTGTATAGGGACTGCAAATAAATTCAGTCTTCAATAGGAATTATTATGATCAAAAAAAGGAAATATATTTGCTAACAGATATTTTACAAAGGAAGTTTATCAACCTCTCAACTACAACATTTGGAGACCTCATCTATAAAAAAAATCATAAAAACAAATTTTTCAGGGTGAGTGATTGTCCTAATCAGGCTCCTAGTAGAATATCAAAAGACATTGATATTTGACTATCATGAGTCATGATACACTGATACTTATATATTGCACTCCAAACATTAGCATTTTCAAATAATTTTTATGTTTTAAATTGCTGCAGGATCAAAATGATTAATACCAAAACATTATTGCATTTGCATGATAACACAATTTTGAAGTGGATATGGTAACACCCATCTGTAATCATAGCCCTCTCCTTGGAAGGCTAAGGTAGAATCATGGGTTGAACTAATGTAAGTTGCATAGTAAATTTCAGGGCAAAATGATCTACATCGCAAGATTGTCTTAACATTGTGATAATAATAATAATAATAATAATACAATTTTTTAAGGAGACCAACAGAAAGAAAAAGACTGGTAGTCAGTGTCCTATGGACCATTATCCCTGGCTTTACCAAGAGCATGTACAATATGTCATCACACATGTGTCTTGGTAACTAATTAGAATTATTTTTTATATGTCAGAGAATGTCCAGATAAAATAACTTTAAATAATATGGAACTATAACATCTCCTTTGACAGAAAGCTTTCAACTCATGTCAGAGCATGAATTCTAAGGTAAATCACACCACCATGCAAGTTCTTCTGTTCTTCCATTCATCTTTATCTGATTCTATAATGCCTAAGCATCTCTGTTTAACTATGTTCAAAGCACGAAGAGGAAACCTGCTTCTGCTCACATCTCTCTTTTTAAGGAATATATTACTTCTGACTATTTGGTTCAATTTGGTTAAGTAATTATATAAATTTCTGTACATGCAAATGCACATTAATATCCAAGAAGACTTCTCTTTGTATTATTAGCAAGAACAGTCACACAGTCAACCCTAAATTGACATTGACACAATGAAAGATGACTGTTACTTCCTGATTTAGCCAATCATAATTCATCCCATGAAAAAATCCTCATGAAGCAGAGCTAAAAAAAGAAGAGAGGAAATGATTTTTTTATGAGGAGTTAAATACTATCTACAGATAGAGTAACTTGAGAAATGGCTTTAAAGGGATTTCAAATGGAGGAAGTCTTAAAAAGGAGGAAAATTCATTTCCTACAAAGTAATAAATTGTTTTAAAAGACCATGAAATTCAAATCTGGACCGGGACTTCTTGATCTTTTCCCACTTGTCACTTCTTTTAACCTAAAATATTATTATGTGGCCCTTAGATATATAGGTATAACAAGAGGTATATAACTCAACCATTTAATAATAAATCATTTTAAAAACTAGTTTAGGGAAGGCTAGGGCTAGGAGTTAGGGAGTATATGGCTAACATGTTCTAGCATGGGCTTTAGCTTTGACTACCAAACCAACAACTAAAAATAAAAAGAAGATTATTTAAGAACAACAATGTATAATTTTACCATTTATTAAAGATGCAAAGAAATTTGCATTGTAATTTAGATAAAAATGTGGTTTTAATTTTTACCTAAATACTTAAAATTTTTTGATAAATACCTGTATTTTAAATGTAGTAATTTAAAATAAATAGAAAGTAAATGGACATAATGTTTACATTGCATATCCAAATGCAAGCAGTATTGCTTTTCTTACTGTTATTTACCTATTTTGCATCCCTGTTAAAGCTTCCCCTTCCTCCACTTCTCTCAGCCTCTCTCTCTCTCTCTCTCTCTCTCTCTCTCTCTCTCTCTCTCTTTCCTTTCCCCTCCCCCTCCCAATTCTTTCTCTTCTTTTCAGAAAAGGGGAGTCCTCCAATTGATATCAACCAGCCTGGGTCTATCCAGTTGTAGGAAGACTATCCAGTTGTAGGAGCATCTTCTTCTGTTTATGCAGCCCAGTTAGCAGAAAGTGGTCTAAATACAGACAAAGTAATAATAGATAGACCCTGCCCCACATTAGGAGGTCCATGTAAAGATCCCGCTGCACAACTCTTACATATGTGCAGAAGGCTATCCAATGTATACTCTTTGGCAGTGCAGACTCTATGACTTCCTATGGGCCCAGGTTAATTGATTCTATAGGTTTTCTTGTGGTGTCCTTGAACCCTCTGGCTCCTTCAATCCTTCCTACTTGTCTTTCATGGGATTTCCAAACTCCATTTAATGTTTGGTGATGGGTCTCTGCATCAATTTTCCTCAGTTGCTAGATGAAGTCTCTCTGATGACAGTTATGCTAGACACCTGTCTGTAAGTATAGCCGTATATTATTAATAGTGCAGAGGTTAGCTCCCTTTCATAGCAAGTGTCTCAAGCTGCGCCAGTTGTTGGTTGGACCTTCCCTCAAATTCTGCTCCATCTTTTACCTTTACTTATCTTGTAGGCAGAATAAATTGTGGGCCTATGGTTTTGTGACTGGTTTGGTGTCCCAGTTCCTTAGTTATAGTCTTGCCTGGTTGTAAAGATGACTAGTTCACATTCCATATCTTCCAATCCTAGTAGTCTCAGGTAGGGCTACCCTTATATATTCCTAGAAGTTTCTTTTCTATTTTGCTCCTGAAAGGAAAAAACACAAACAAAAATCAAAACACATCATTATTTTATAAGATGTTTAAAAAGTCTTTGACAAAATCAACAACCTTTCGTCATAAATGTTTTGGAGAGATCAGGGATAAAAAGTTCATACTAAACACAGACAAGACAATATATAGCAAGCTGATACCCAACATCAAGTTAAATGGAGAGAAATTTAAGAAATCCACAAAATTCAGGGATGAGACAGGGCTGTCTACTCTCTCTGTGTCTATTCAATAAAATGCTTGAAATTTTAGCTTGAGCAATAAGACAACTTAAGAGGATTGAGGGGATATAAATTAAAAGCACGATGCTAAGTTATCACTGTTGACGTATGATAGCATACATAAGTGACTACAAAACTTCTACCAAGGAAATTCTACAACTGATAAACCATCAGCAAAGTGGCTGGTTTAAGTTTAAAAAGAAAAATCAGTAGCCCTCCTTTATGAAAAAAATAAAGGAGCTGAGAAAAAACTTAGAGTAACACCAACTTTCATACTAGTGACAAACAATACAAAATTTCTTAGGGTAATGCTAATCAAGTGAAAATCCTGGATGACAAAAATTTCAAATCTTGGAAGAGAGAAGTTGAAGAGGATGTCAAAAGATGAAAAGGCTTCCCACACTCATAGATCAGTAGGATTAACAGTAAAAATGACAATCCTCTGAAAAACAATGTACGGATTCAGTGCAATTATCATCAAAATTCCAACACAATTCTTTTTTTTTTTTTTTCTGGAGCTAAGGACCGAACCCAGGGCCTTGCGCTTGCTAGGCAAGTGCTCTACCACTGAGCTAAATCCCCAACCCTCCAACACAATTCTTTGCAGACCTTGAAAGAGCAATATTCACATTTATGCAAAACAAAAAAAAATCACCAAAGAGCAAACTAGAAACAAGCAAACAAAACCCAGGATAACCAAAACAATCCTGCATAATACAGAACTTCTGGAGGTATCACCATTCCTAATTTCAAGCTTTACTACAGAACAACAGTAATAAAATCACATGATTTTGGCCTAGCGCTGATAAATACTTTCAGCAAAGTGGTTGGATACAAAATAAAGCAAAAATTAAATAAATTGGTTAAATAAATAAATAAATAATAAAATAATTAAAAAACCCAACAGGTGTCCTTTATGAAAAAAAGAGAGAAGTTGGAAAGAAGTTAAAAAAAAAACAAAAGCTTTCAGCTTAAAACAGATAAGTGGATCAATGGAATCAAATCAAAAAAGCAGAAGAAAATACATATACCTATGGACATTTCATTTTTGACAAAGAAGTCAAAATTATATAATGGAAAAATGAAAGCATCATTAGCAAACTTCATGTCTAACTTCATGTCAGCATTTTGAAGAATGCAAATATAACCATAACTATCACCCTGCACAAAACTCAAGTCCAAGTGGATCATAGATGTTAATATAAAACTGGATATACTGTGTCTGGTAGAAAAGAAATTGGCGAATAGCCTCAAACGCATTGGCATAGGAAACAATTTCCTGAAATGAACACCAACATCTCAGGCACTAAGATCAACAATTAATAAATGGGACCTCATGAAACTGAAAAGCTTCTGTGAGGCAAAGGACACAGTCAAAAGGACAAAATAGCAGACAACAGAATGGGAAAAGAGTTTCACCAACTCCATATGTGACAGAAGGCTGACATCAAAAATATATAAAGAATTCAAGAAACTACACATTAATGAATGAAACAACCCTATTTGAAAATGGGGTACAGACATGAGCCAAGAATTTTTTACTTAAACAGAGCAATCTCTAATAGCCAAGAAGCACTTAAAGAAATGCTCAACATCCTTAGTCTTCAGGGATGCAAATCAAGACAACTGAAATTTTTTCTTACACCTTTCAGAGTGTCTAAGATCAAAAACTCAAGTGACAGCACACACTGGTGAGGTTGTGGAGCAGCAAACATGCCTCCATTGTTGATGGGAGTACAGACTGGTACGACCTCTTTAAAAATCAATTTCTCAGTTTCTTAAAAATGGGGAGTAGATCTACCACAAGACCTACATAATCCACTCCTGGATATATACCCAAAAGAAGTGCCACCAAACTAGAAGGACACTGGTTTAGCTATGTTCATAGCAGTCTTATTTGTAAAAACCAAAACCTGGAAACACCTAGCTGTCCCTCAACCAAAGAATGGATAAAGAAAATGTGGTACATTTACCAATGGAGTATTACTCAGCCATTAAGAAAATGATATCATAAAATTTTTAGGCAAATGAATGGGACTTCAGAAATCTGATTGAATAATATTTCAGGGCATAGGGTGTTTTTATCATTTTTCAAAATTAATCAATATATTGTTTGCATTATCATCAAAGTTGAATAAGCAATGTTGTACAAGTCCATACTGTAAAATAGCAATCATACTTTTAGAACCAGTTTGGAAATTGTTAGAAATTCTGTCCTAATCCAAATATAAATTTTACTAAATTTTTTAAGTGGAACTCAAGTCAGTAACTCACACAATAATTTTTAAAATCAAACATAAGGCATTTCAAAGGTATGTCAATTTAGTATATAGAAAGTATCAAATATTAAACATTGTTAATCAAAAATGTACAAACATCATGGAAACATGTAAAGATATTCAAAAGAATTTAAAAAATGTACTCCTGGGCATAGTTTAGTTTATCTTAACATCAGTGATCAGAAAATACTTAGAAGGCTTTGCTTTCAATAATTAAATATGCTTAAAAGTGGAAAGCTATACATACGCTGTAAAAACACTGTGATTTTTAAGATATTATAGTCTTGAACTGAGTCTTTGAGTTTCAAACAGTATACACTGCTATTATTATGTGATAGTAGATGCATTCAGAGTCCCTACATTATGTAGCAGAACCCAGGTTGCAATGATGTCATCCAATACACAAAAACTCACTTGCCAGAAGCACTTCCAGTTTATTATATAGTTTACATTGAATTAATTTTTAGTTGTTGAAGATTTTAAAACATTTTATTGTTAAAGTATTCAAAACCCCTTATATGGGATTATGACTTACAGTTTAAAGTCTCTATGTCAGGAATCAATGGAATGTACTAGTGTAGAATTTCTCAATCAAGAAATTTCTTTAACAGCTCCTGTGGCGAGAAGATGAAGTATGTTAGTGTAATTATTTAATCTTTGCATCTTCATACAATTTAATCAACATGAAAACAAACCTTCAGATAAGTATATGAAGAATTATCTATAGTAGGTTAGTATATGTTGGGATATGGAAGCTACCATTCAATAGGCTAAATTAAAAATAGAAAATGGTATGAATACAGAGAACTGTCTCTTTAGTCTTCCTGTTACCTCACACTCCTGCTCTTATGACTTCCCTGTAAGTACTTTCAAACTGTAATCAACATAGTCCCTTCCTTAAATTGCTCTCCCCACAAATAAGCACAGGTGGGGAAAATGTTGCAGACTATTTTCCTCACATCCACATTTCTTCAAGGTGAATTGGTGTAAATGTGTCTGTGAATATTTGAGATAAGAAATATGTTCAATTTTGTTTTCTTTGACTTGCATATTTATAGGAGTTTATTTATGCTCATAAGCATAGAAACTCTTGGGGGATGACTGGATTATAGTCCCTAAATATAAATTTAGAAAGTATATCTTTTACACATGAGAATGGAATATATCTACTCCAAGGAGTACATGGTAGCCTTACTTATTACTATATATCTGAGTTCTAAATTTCCTCTGATGTCTCATACAAGCAATCTCTTCATGCTGAGAAGAGTTAACAGTGTAATACTAACAAATTAAATTCTAGAATGAATACAACAAAATACATTCATTTCCATTTGTGTCTACTAGAATGTATACTTGATGCTTGTTTATCATATTTAGGGGTCATGAGCTAAGAAACTAGAGAAAGCTGTTATTATTTATACTCCTTAGAAATTCAATGCAAAAGAACACAAAACAAAAGAGAAAACCTAGGGTTGAAAAGGAAAACAACTAGGAATATACTGAAGCTGTGTCAAATTTCAAATGAAACCTAAAATTTCCCTGGATAGTCAGACTTTGTTGCTGAAGATCACACATACTTATGCCACAGAATATGAAGAAATCAAACTGAAACTGACTAGAAAGCTGTCTCCCTGTGTGCTAGCTTTCATGGACCAGAATGTGCCATACAAGCCTCAGAGGTAAAGGAGGAGTAATCAACAGGCTTCATAAGTGCGATCCTTGAGAGTCATAATCACAACTAGTATGGAAATATATGCCCATGAAGGCAAAAAGATGGGAATTTTTCCATGGGAAACTGCTATATCAATACCTTCTCCTAAACCAACAAGTTAAATGGTATCTCCTGTCCGAATTTCTTGTCATTCATGCCATACTCCATCTTCATGTTAGTTTTCCTGCCATATAAACTTATCTATCCCTCTCAATTAGTTAAAATATTCCAATGGAATTACTTTTTCCTTTAGTATAAAATCGCACAGTTTAAATGGTACTTGTGTGAAATCAAAGGGGTCTAAGTGAAACGATAGCTAGTTATCAACCTAGAAGAGTTGAAGAAGTCTGTTCTGAGTCAATTGCACTAGTTAGATGTTTGTAGTTGGATTTTTGTTTGTTTGCTTGTTTGTTTGGTTGATTGGTTGGTTGTTTGGTTGGCGAATTGATGTTATTATTATCTAGCTACTTGAAAAATGTAAAGTCATCTGGGAAAATGAACCTCAATTGATAAAATGTCTCTAGCACATCACTATTGCAAAACTCTCTGTGTTATAATATCACTACATGGACAACCGCTCATTCACAGTGATTGTGATGCAAAGCCTTCTGCACCAGGCTTGCCATCAGGCACCATCAAAATTAGTAGGTGTAGAGTACTGTTAATGCAGCAACAGTCTACTCTGGCAAGAGATCAAACACAAAGACCTAAGTTAATGTATGGTCTGGGTAGAATATGGAAATGCTCTTCCTATATACTTTTAATCTCAAACAATGTAGGTAAGGTTACTTTGTAGAAGGAAGGCATGTTAGAAAAGAGAAGGCCATTTCCAGCAGAGTTTTACAGAGATAGGTTACAGGTGAAAACAGAAATAGCCAGGGAATGAAAACGAGCCAGAAGATTAAAAAACATGTTGAGCGTTAGTTCGAGCAATTCAATCAGAAGCAGAGAGAAGCCAGTTTTATTAAGTGAGCCTGGAGAAGAATTTGGACTATAACAGCTGAATTGAACCAGCCATCCAGAGTTCAGAAAAGAGCTAGAAAAGATGAGTTTATTCAGCTGTAAGCCTCTGAGATACAGTCATATCAGGTCAATACAAGTTACTTTTACGAGTAGGAAAATGGGCTTTGTTGTTCATAAACTTTCCATGACTTCTGGTAGAACATCTTTTCAAAGATCTGAAAGAATCATAAGGGGTCAATTTGGGTTTTGGACTTATAAAGGAATGCTCAATAGAAGACAGAATATATATATGTATATATATATACATATATATATTCTGTTATATAGACTCAATATGTAAGTGAATTTTCCAGTCTTCACCATTACTTTCCTACTGTTTAGCCCTATCATGACTTGTATTTCTCCAAGTGAATTAAAGACTAGGGTTTCCTTACTCTAGTTATCACTTAGTTTAGTTATTCCCTTAATCTAGTTTACCCGTGAGAAATCTAATCATTACTTTCTTCTCTATAGAGCTTGAATTCTTTCTAATAACCCACTTTAGGCACCACCTTCTCTGGAATCTGCAGTCAGAAGTAATCACTTTCCTCTTTTGATCTTCTTTAATCATTCATTGTGTGCTACTGACAGTAATACAATTCATCTTCTATTTTAGTGTTGGCAACTCCTTCCCTGAAAATACGTTTACGTACTCACAATGCAGCCATTTTCTTTTTCCTTTGGTTTCCTTAGCAATCTGACTCAGACTCTGACATATATAAGTATGTGCTGACAAAAATGAATCTATTAAGCAGAACCAAAATCCCTTTTAACAGAGTTGCAGGTAATGTGAGGTAGACACAATGGATTAATTTCCAAACAAGTTTTGAATGTTCAACCCACTATGGAGAATGAAATAATTACAGAGCAGATTAGACTGTTTCCATCTTATAAGGGGATAATGCAAAGCATAAAATCTCACCCTTGCTCTTTTCCCAGAGTAATCACTCTCCTAGAATATGTAAATTCATCAAGGTTTAGTGTCTCCCTCTTGTGGTAATTACAGAGACTTCACTTTCTTTCAGAAATTCCCAGAGACCTGGAATGTGAGAGGCTCCCAGGATTCAATGGGGATGACAGCCAAAAGGCCCAACAGTGAGGAGATAGGACCTACATACAACAGCTCCAGTAGATAGACAAGGATCTGAGTGGAAGGATGGGATCACCAACACACCTTCAAAATTTTTGACCCAGAATTGTCTCTGTCTAAAAGAAAGGGAAGGACAAAAATGGAGCAAAGACTGAAGGAAAGGCTATCCAGTAACTGGTCCAACTTGAGATCCATCCCATGGGTGGAAAGCAAATTCTGACGCTATTACGGATGCTATGTTGTGCTTTAAGATAGAAGCCTAGCATTGCTGTTCTCTGAGAGGCTCTACAAAGCAGCTGACTGTGTCAGATGCAGATACTAACTGCCATGTATTGAAAGGGAGTTGGGGACCCATATGGAAGAATTATGGGGTGGATTGAAGGAGCTGAAGTGGATGGCAACCCCATAGGAAGACTGACAATGTCAACTAACCTGGAAGCCTGGGAGCTTCCAGAGCCTAAGACACCAACCAAGCGAAGAGAGGGACTGGTCAGAGTTGGCACATCTGTAGCAGAGGACTGCTTTGTCTGGCCTCAGTGAGAGAGGATACGCCTAGTCCTGTAGACACTTGATGTTCCAGGGAAGACAGATGCCAGGGCCTGGGGGAAAAAGGTTCTGGGAGAGGTAACACCCTATCAGAGGCAAAGGGGTTTGGGGGTGTGGTAAAAATTCTAGGAGGAGGGATCAGAAAGGTAAGTAATATTTGGGATGTAAATAAATAAAATAATTAAAAAAGAGTTAGAATTTAATAAAAACAAGACACAGTATTTTTTAATAAAACCTACAGCATTAATATGATTTGAAATATATTTTCCAGTGAGTTTTGGCTCTGTCTCTTTTAAGACTTCAGTCATGAACATAGATAAAGGAATATATATTTAAAATTCTGATGTGCTCTTTCCCCTCAGTGACATCTGTTACTTGATTTTTTTCTTTATCAGTAAAAACAGATATTTTAATAAAGATGCAGGGCAGATGTCAAATTTTTACGACATGAAGATTTTTCATAAAGTATTTTTTCTTTCAGAATATAATATGCCTTAATTATTCCCTTAGAAAACTGCACCATCTAAGGATGACTTGTATATTAGATTTGCCTTTATTGATGGCCTTTGAAATTGATCACAGGATCATGTTTTGGCTTCTCCTTGGGGATGACTATTTCTTATGCTCTCAGTATGCTCTGCATAGCCATGAATCATTGTACAATAATCTTTGCCAATCGAGGATACCCTTGCTCTGAATATACCTACTGTATTTAAGCTTTCTGTTTACATATATGTATTGTATGCTGTGATAAAGAGAATTTTCAGTACAGAAATGAAATAAACCAAAATGTCCACAAATGGCTTATTATATAATACAAAAGATAAGCTGTGTGCATAACTACAATATTGAGAAAGAAATAAACAAAACCTATATTTAATGATTCTTTTTTTTTATCTTTTTATGTGTAGCTGTTTTTTCCCTGCATGTATGTCTGTGTATCCTGTGCGTGCCTTTGTCTTCAGAGGCCAGATGTTCCAGTCCTCCTGGTGGAAGCCACAATGTGACTTCTGAGACATGAAATATAGAACATTTATTGAAATAATAACAGTTAAAGAAATAATTAACTGAGTGAATTACAGGTAACTATGTTTTTCACATTTATACAAATTAGTCCTATATAGTACTTTTTTCTGGTTATAGTTATATTATTTTACCCTATTCCCTATTTCTTCTGTATTTATTTACCTTCCCTAAAATATAAACCTACTTGTTTCTGTGCTCCATTTTCTTCTCTATTATTATTCCTCTCTCCAGCTTAAAATAGTGTTTTTTCATTCCTGGTTCTTTAGCTATTTCAGGTTATACAGTCAAGATTTTTGTTATAAGATCTGGGCAAACAGACTTCTTTTATCCCTTGTTTGTGAAATACTGAGAGAACAGGGTTGGGCCTAGAGGGTGGATAAGACCAATGCAGTTAGGTGGACATTGGGGCCTGGTTCAATGTGCAGAATATCAATGCTGGCGCAAGTCTGGAGTTTGAGAGTATATCTGAGTGTAGAGAATACTCAGGGTGGCAAATATCAGGTGAAGCTAGACCCTAAAGAATATACATAGGATCTGGTTTGTTGAAGAAGTTAATGAGACATGGAAGGCACTTTTGCTTAGGAGCAGGCAGGGCAGGTTGTGGAAGAAGCCGAGAGTTTGGTTATAAGAGAGACAGCTATAACTAAACCAGGATATGGCACTGGACGTTGGACCTGGACTAGATCTGAGTCTTAGGAATGATGAATAAAGGTAAGATCAAGAGAGAGGCTACTTACTGGTTTGATCATAAATTCTTGCTCAGCTGGTATTCTTAGAAAGTCTGAGTATACCTGCTGATGCCTAATGCCACCCACAGTGACTAGGCCTGCCTATTATCAATTATCAATCAAGAAAAATCCTCACAGACAAATTTAATCTGGGCAATTTTTCAATTTAGATTTTCTCTTCCTAGGTAACTGAAGGATTTTATTATATTAACAACAAAAATCAATCTGCATAATATCTAAAATTCAACTGCACATGGGCAATGAATTCTGGTAGTAAAAGATTTGATTCTATGTTGTTCTCTTCCACTTATTCTTTTGTTCTTTTTACATATTATCTAATCCAATTGTCTCTACAAAAAAAAGAAGAAGGAGAAGAAGAAGAAGGACAAGAAGGAGGAGGAGGAGGAGGAGGAGGAGGAGGAGAAGAAGAAGAAGAAGAAGAAGAAGAAATCATTAGAAAAGAGTACAACAATTGGTTGTCTAGATGAAAATAGTCAACTGTGGAAAAATAAGTACAAGTTCCATTACACAGTCTAAACAGGATAGATATATTTATAAATATAAACATGCATACATACATACATACATACATATAGAAAACCAATAACAGTGTAAAAGAAAAACATGAATATGAAAGAGAACAGTGAACGTTATATTGGAGGTTCTAATGAAAGAAAATGAAAGGTAAAATGTAATTATATTATAATCTCAAATACAAAATAAATAATAATTAATTTTAAATATCAGCATATATATACTTGGCCACAAATTAATAGCATTTCGATTGCCTATAAGATCTAGTGGCAAATTCACAACTATGAGAATTAAGCCATCACAATTGATTCTACCAGTGTTGTGGACAGATTGAATAAGTGAAACATTTCAAATTCAAGAGGACTGATCCGCCAGACTATCTTGTTATAATCCTCCTTCACAGAGTCTAATAGCTGAGATAAAATACAGTTTATTCATTTACACTCTAGACAAAAGTTCTAAGTTCTCAAGAGTACCAAGACAACTAAACAATGTTAGTAATGATATAATTTCAAACTCTTTGAATTCAAGCAATGGAGTTTAGACATTACTATTATTTTGTTTTATAAGCAAGAAATGGAAAAAATAAACTGATATGTAAAGTAGTACAGAGCCAGAACAAGCACTACTACAAAGAGGTGGAAAAAAATGTTATGTTGTTTTCAAAAGCCTTTAAATCTTACCATTAGGGAAAGAGTATAGTCTCTCTCTGTGTCTCTCTGTCTCTGTCTCTCTGTCTCTCTGTCTCTGTCTCTCTCTCTCTCTCTCTCTCTCTCTCTCTCTCTCTCTCTCTCTCTCTCTCTCCTCTCCGTGTCTATCATTTGTCTGACTCTGTCTTTGTCTCTCTGTCTCTATTTCTCTGTCTCCTTCTCTCTGTGTGGGCGTGGTGGTGGAGGGTCGTGTTTGTTTAAAATTGTGTAAGCCAGAAGTTGATGTCAAGAGATGTTTCTGAATTGTTTCTCACCTTAATTTTGTTTCTTGTTTGTGGTTTGTTTGCTTGCTTTTTTGGTTTGTTTTTAGCAATTCTCCCACTGAACCTGGAGCTTGCCATTTTTGGCTGGAGTAGATGGGCAGGGAGGCCACTGGGATCTTTTTGTCACTTTGTCCAGCAGATCTGTAGTTAGGTAAACACTAGTTTGGTTGACTTTTACATGAGGTTTGAAAACCTCAGGACAGGAAGAGCTTTACACACTGACCATCATTACAGGCTCCCAATTTTCTATTTTGAGATTTACTCTAATGAATATTTTTCTCTTACTATCACCTCCCTAATCCCAAATGTATAAGGAACTGTGAAATTTTTCTCAATGTCATTTATTAAATATGTAATTAAACTCTTGCCCTAAAGTGATTCCAAATTTCTCAAATAAATCACCTTTTCTCAAATAAATCTCTTTCCATATATACATTATATATATACTGTAACTGATATATATATATATATATATTTACTGTAACTGTTATAATGGCTGAAATTCTAGTTTAGCACATCTACACATCTGGAGTGGAACAAGCTTAAGGTATAGACTGACTCCTAAGAGAAAAGCCTTTTGGTTTGTTGAGTCTCTAGAATTATTTTATGAATATTTTTGTGAAAATAGTAGTCTTCCCATACCCAAAGACAAAATTATAGCAAGCACTTTGTTCTTTCATGTGGTTTAGGAAGAAAATTCAATCCATGCATGTCTCTCTTATTTAAACCTTTATCATTACACTGGTTAGGCACTCTTGTCCCATAGCCAAAACTCTGACATTCTGAATAAATATAAATCAATGTTGAAGAGTGAGAACTTTGCTAAAGCCTAACTTCTCATGTCTAGATCAAGGTAATCTTGTAAAGGCAACATCTTCCCTACAAGAGCTTGCATGCTAAATCCAAACCATATGTGGCCTGCAAGCTAAGAATGACTTTTCTATTTTTTAAGTAATAAATAGTACTCAGAGAATAATATACAAAACTAAATGCATAAACTATAATAATAATAATAATAATAATAATAATAATAATAATAATATGGTTGCTATGTGACTCATTGCTCAAAAGGTGTGCTAACCCCAATTCTAGGAAATAAACCTCTCTCGGGTTTTTAGAGCTTTATGAAAGTTCTAAATACAGTTCATGACAACCCATCATTACATAATAAGTTACAGTAGAAATAATTCACAAATTGGAAGAAAGCTGTTCTCCATTTGACTTTGATGTACATTTTATATGGTATCTAAGATTAAGTTTTTCCAGATTCAGCCAATGAGATAAAGATTGCGGTTTAGACGGTTTTATCAGGAACATAATCACATTTATATGATAGGAAGGAGAGATATGCAGAATGGTAAACAGCTAATAAATGATGCTTTATCAAGTGAAATTCATAACGTGAGAAAATGCAATTCAAATCTAAAGATTGATTTCAGTATAAAAAAATATTTCCTAGAATGTTAGAAGACAAAAGAAAAATCCAGACATGGTCTGCCAGCACCTGCATGTAACAACCTGGAGACAGTTATTTAACAGCTATTAGATGAGATGAGTGATATCTAAATATTCATAGCTTTAATTGCAAATTAGAATGGGGTGTGAAGCGGAAGAAAAAAACTAAAGTCAAGAGAAATTGGTGAGGCAAATTGAGGATTAAGTAATCCCTAATCCCAGAAAGGAGTAATAACCCCAAATGCTAAGAGATAGTGCAAAATAGATGGGCTTAGAAATTTTTTGAGCTACTTTCAATAACAAGCAGTTTAAAGAGTAGAAAAGGCAATAACATCTAGATAAGTGGTACATAAGAGGCACCCCGCTTTAACTAAGCAACTGACTACAACCTTTGGGAGATACTATTTCCAAACAGCACTGTTCAATTGTTAGTGTGGCAGAAAATGATCCTTTTTGAGCCATTCACTGAACAAACTCAAAGAATAGTCCCATGGAAATTGTCCTATAGTGAAAGGGAAATAAATAAAGTTTCAGACAAATATTTCAAATGAATGACTATAAGCATGCTAAAACATTGAGAGAGAGAGAGAGAGAGAGAGAGAGAGAGAGAGAGAGAGAGAGAGAGATGAGTAAATTCCCAAGTAAGCTCCAGGAGGCCTAAGATAGTGGAATTTATTCAGAAAGTCTACAGAATAGAAAAGAATAAACAAACAAACAAACAAGACAGAATAGTAAAGAAAAAAGTCTGAACCCAAACATTGGAAAAGCACCATGAAAAGAATTGCTAAGGAGAGGAGAAAAGTTTAGAGCTAGAGCAGAAGATAAAAGAATAGGAACTTTTAAATGTGAACAAAGAAAAATTAGTAAGAACGGATAACTGTTAGACATAAATGGAAAATGTACACCACATCTTTGCTTTCCAAGACTTAGGGGTAATGACAGAAGATACAGTCAAAGGATTATAAGAGTCAGAGATAGTTGGAGAGTTCAGAAAAAAGTCTACTAGACATTTAAAGATGAACTAATATCAACATTTCTAAAATTATTTCATAAAATAGAAAAGAATAGAATTCTTCCAACACTTTGACTTTTTACAAAGGCACTGTTAGCCAGATAGAAAACGGAACAAAGAACCTCAACAACAAAAGTGAAATAAAATTGAATTAAACACCAGTCTGTCTCCCTGACGAACAATGATGAAAACCATTTCAAGTCTCAAACATATAAATCACATAAACATCTGAATAGATGAAAAAAGGTACTTTCACAAAATCTAGTACCCCTTTTCAGTAAAATATCTGGAGATACTAGAGATAGGAAAAACATATCTCAGTGTTTTAAAAGAGCTGATATATCACAAACTTATAGCCACTATACAGCTACATGGAAAAAATCTTGAAGAATTCCTACTCAGGTAAGAAACAAATTTATTTAGTCCCTATAGTATGATACAATATACTTCTTGGAGACTTAGAATAAGACAAGTGTTTTAGCTAGGGTTTTATTGCTGTGAAGAAATCATGACCAAGGCAAGTCCTATAAAGGAGAACATTTCATTGAGGTTCCATTTGAATTTTAGAGGTTTAGGGCATTCTCATTAAAGCAGGAAGCATGGCATTGTGCAGGCAGTCATGGTGATAGAGAAGAAGCAAAAAGGCCCTATGGTCAAGCCCATGAATCTATGGGAGCCATACCTATTCAAACCACCACAACAAGAAAAGAGTTACAAGTTGATTTTTATGTTCAGCTGATATGATTCTACATATGAGGGGTAATAAATACACAGTAGGACAATCTTGGAGCTGATAATCACTTTACACAAAGTGCCAGGTAACAAAAGGAATAGAAAAGTCAAAAACACGCTGAGAAATAAAAAGAAACAATCTCATTCATAGTAATCCGAAAAACGAGCTTGGAATAAACAAAGGAAGTAAACATACCTCTACAGTGAAAGCTTTAAGCACTGAAAAGAAAAAAAAACTGAATAAGATGACAGAAGAAGAACAAACTTTCTATGCTCCTGAATTAGCAAGATTAATATTGTGTAAATGCCTGGACCAAGAACAATCTTCAAATTCAATATAGATAGCCACAATCAAAATAACAAATCCTTCACAACAACAACAACAACAAAAATTCCCAGACCATAAAACTCATCGAATATGAAGAATAACCAAGATGATCCTAAACAGTAAGGACACTGCTAGAAGACTCATCGTAGCCAGCTTCAAGTTATAAAACAAAGTCATAGTAATAAAAATAACATGATATTCACATAAAAATGGAAAGGTGTGTCAATGATAACATTCCAAAGAACTATAGCCACCCTTTATTTTACATATAGGTTAAAAAGTACATATTGAAGAATAAATGGTTCTGTAACTTATGTTGAGAAAACTGGAGAGCTATATGTAAAAACTAAACCTTGCTCCTTTCTCTGGCCCTACAAAAAAATCAATTGCAAATTCATCAATGACCTCAGTATCTATATTAGAATTTTTTTCTACTGCTATGATGAAACAAAATGTCCAACGTAACTTATGGAAGAAGGTACCTATTTGGACTGAAGTTTAAACTGGGCTAATGATCAAATAAGAGAGTGAAGTTTTGACCTGCAAACCCAAAGTTGAGAATGATATGGAAATAGCATATGAATTTGAATTTCCAAACCCTCTACCCAGTGACACACTTCCTCCACAAAGTCCATACTTCCTAAATTTACCCAAATAGGGCCAGCATTGGAACAAAATAATCAAACATCTGAGCCTATGTGGGATACTCAGTTCTAGCTGAAACTCCTAAAAATTAAAGTACATTTCAGAATACATCAAGATGTACAAATAGATAAGAATGGCAGTCACTCAGAATAAGCCAGTGACAGAAAACAGGTCCTTATGAACCGAAAAAACAAACAACTACAGCAAAGATTTCTTGAAAATAAAAGGAACTGTTATCAAATGGAGAAAGAGCCTAAAGAATATGAAAAAAGACTTTACCAGCTATGTATTTAACAGAGAATTAATATTTAAATCTTACCAAAAAACCCTACAACCTAACTATAAAATGTCAATCATAAGATGTCAATATAAGATGTTAGTCAATAAATGGGCCAATGAAATGTTCGAATAGTTCTCAAAGATGAAATACAAATGACTAGTAACTCCTTTTTGAAAAAAAAATCACTCTAACTTACTGAGAAATGCAAATCAACAATAGGACATTGAGATTTCTTCATATTTCAGTCACAATGGCACTCAGTAAAGTAAATAACAAACACTAGGGTAGATGTCAACAAAAAGGAACTCTTAAATACCACTGCTAAGAATGTAAACTAGTCTAACACCTATAGAAATAAGTGGATGTTTCTCAAAAGTGAAAGGAAGGAAGGAGGAATGGAGAGGTGGAAGAGGGAAGGAAAGGAAGAGAAGGGAAGGAGGAGAGGGAAGAGGTAAAGGAGGAGAGGAGGAGTAAGAGGAGGGGGCAGAAGAAGAGGGGATGACTAGGAAGAGGAGGGAAAGAATAAGAAGAGGAGGGGAGGTGGAGAAAGAAAAGGGGAGGAGGAGGAGGAAGAGAAAGAGGAGAAGAAAGAAGAGGAGGAGAGGAAGGGGAAGGGCAAGGAGGAGAAGGAGAGAAAATATATAAAATATATATAATATATAAATTATCTGGAAAATCATCTGAAATATATAATTAGAACCATCTGAAAATATAACTTATACATAACCCAGCTATATACCACTCCTGGGTATTTACTGAAGAGTCAATATATCATAGAGAGACATCCCCTGCATCAATGTACTCCACTCCACAGCTACTAACTTATCTTAAATTCAACCTACCTTGCTATGTTGCTCTAGTTTACTCTTCAGCATGTTTAGCACAGAACAAAGTACAAATATAGTACAAAATGGCTCTAAGGGCAAACGGTTTAGGTTTGTTGAGTCTCTAGAGCCTTTCGCCTCTTATACAGTGTCTAACAACTTCTAGCACTGTAAAAATTATTCAGTAGAGATGAAACATCCAGAACTGTCCTGTACTGGACTAGACAAATATGTGGTATCTTCAGCAATAGAGCTGTATTATAAAGTTTTGGAAAGTAACTAAAAACAATGGTCATATTTGAAGTGTTTGGGGTCTATGGGTACCCACTGGTCAAAACTCAAAATAAAGGTAATCAATTCCTGACACTGGAGGTTTTTATTTTATAGGATGTAGTATCAATTTGTGGTGTAGCACCATCATTATAGGATAACAATATTTAATCTCTGTTGGTCTATGTATATAGTTTAAAAAGGTCTTACTACAATGTGTATACAGAGGGCATTTATTTTATTTTATTTTTTTTATTAACTTGAGTATTTCTTATATACATTTCGAGTGTTATTCCCTTTCCCGGTTTCCGGGCAAACATCCCCCTCCCCTCTCCCCTTCTTTATGGGTGTTCCCCTCCCCATCCTCCCCCCCTTGCCTCCCTCCCCAAACAATCTAGTTCACTGGGGTTCAGTCTTAGCAGGACCCAGGGCTTCCCCTTCACTGGTGCTCTTACTAGGATATTCATTGCTACCTATGAGGTCAGAGTCCAGGGTCAGTCCATATATAGTCTTTAGGTAGTGGCTTAGTCCTGAAGCTCTGGTTGCTTGGCATTGTTGTACATATGGGTCTGAGCCATACAGAGGCATTTATAAAAAGGCTTTTAGCATCTGCTATTCCTCCAAATAACAATGTTTATTTTTCAGTTACAAGGAAAAATGATATTGGGTCATCTTTAGAAAAATGAGTACAGATGCTGACAATAATATCAAGTGAATTAAGCCAGTACCATTAAAACAAAGACATTTTATTTTCTTTCATGATTTGTTTCTATACACATAAACCATATGAATAGAGAGAAACATGCATCTGACCAAATAATAAAATACTTTGTAATAAATTTTATCTCCTCTCTTTCTCTCTCCTTTCATCACCTCATTCAAAGTCAGGATTGTACGAGTTATAAAACAAATTAAGCAGAGCAATGCTGCCTTGAAATTTTGTGTATTAGTGATTATGAACAAAGGTATATAAATATGTATTTAAAACCACTGAATTTCTAAAAGTTCGATTCCTGTGTCAGATATCTGAATTTCATAGTATTTCCCAGCCACTGAACAGACAGCAGGCAGGTGTTTTCCACATAGAACATTTTCCACATTAATAACATATTGCATTTCAATAACAAAATGATTGTGATTCTATGATATTAAAATACTGATAATAATAATCCCCAACTTTCAAAATAAGCCTGTTTTATAATACTCTTAAGTCATTACTTAAGTCCCCGATTAAATGTTCTCATGAAAATGTGAAGTCCAAGTAAATAAAGACTCAATGAAACTCAAAATTTCTCCTGTGATTTTTTTCTTTTATTCAATATTTTTTAATTTACAATTCAAATGTTAATCCCTTTCCCAGTTTTCTGGACACAGCCCCCTATCCTATCCCCCTCCACTTCTTCTATAAGGGTGTTTCCCTCTCCATCCATATCCCTTTCCTGCCTTCCTGACATTCCCCTACACTGTGGATCTAACCTTGGCAGGACCAAGGACTTCTCCTTCCATTGGTGCCCAACAAGGCCATCCTCTGCTACATGAGCAGCTGGAACCATGGGTCAGTCTATGTGTAGTCTTTGGGTAGTAGTTTAGTCCCTGGGAGCTCTGGTTGGTTGCCATTGTTGTTCTTATGGGGTTATAAGCTCCTTCAGCTTTTTCATCCCTTTCTATAATTCCTCCAACGGAGATCGCATTCTTAGTTCAATGGTTTGCTGCCAACATTCAACTCTGTATTTGACATGCTCTGGAATTGTCTCTCAGTAGACATCTATATACGGCTTCTGTCAGCATGCACTTTTTTAGCGTCATCATTCTTATCTAGTTTTGGTGGCTGTATATATATATATATATATATATATATATATATATATATATATATATATATATATATATGCCACATGTGGGGAAGTTTCTGAATTGCTGTTCCTTCAGTCTCTGCTCCAAACTTTGCCTCCAAATCTCCTCCTACGAATATTTTTGTTCCCACTTTTAAGAAGGAGTGAAGCATCCACACTTTGGTCGTTCTTCTTTTTGAGCTTCATGTGGTCTATGGATTATATCTTGGATAATGTGAGGTTTTGGGCTAATATCCACTTATCAGTGATTGCATATCATGTGTGTTTTTCTGTGATTGGCTTACCTCACTCAGGGTGATATTTTCTAGTTTGGGATTTCAAATGAATTTCATGAAGTCATTGTTTTTGATAGCTGAGTAGTAATCCATTGTTTAGATGTACCATACTTTCTGTATCCATTTCTCTTTTGAAGGGCATCTGGGATCTTTGCAGCCTATGGCTATTAAAAATAAGGCTGCTATGAACAAAGTGGGACCTGCGTCTTTGTTGTATGTTGGGACATCTTTTGGGTATATGCCCAGGAGTGGTATAGATGGGTCTTCAGGTAGTACTTTGTACAATTTTGTGAGGAACCTCCAGAATGATTTCCAGAGTGGTTGTACCAGTTTGCAATCCCACCAACAATGGAGGAGTGTTCCTCTTTCTCCACATCCTCACCAGCATCTGTTGTCACCTGAGTTTTTCATCTTAGCCATTCTGACTGGTGTGAGGTAGAATCTCAGGGTTGTGTAGATTTGCATTTCCCTGAAGACTAAGGATTTTGAACATTTCTTTAGGTGCTTTTTGGCTTTTCAATAATCCTAAGATAAGAATGTTTTTTAGCTCTGTACCCCATTTCTTAATAGGGTTATTTGGCTCTCTGGTGTGTAACTTCCTGAGTTCTTTGTATATTTTGGATATTAGCCCTCTATCAGATGTAGAATTGGTAAAGAGCTTTTCCCAATCTGGTGATTGTTGTTTTGTCATAACAACAGTGTCCTTTGCCTTAAAGAAGTTTTAGAAGCTCCCATTTGTCTATTCTTGATCTTAGATCATAAACCATTGGTGTTTTGTTCAGGAAACTTTTCTCACTGCCAAAGTGTTCAAGGCTCCTCCTCTCTCTTTCCTCTATTAGTTTGAGTGTATCTGGTTTCATGTGGAGGTTCTTGATCCACTTGGACTTATGCTTTGTGCAGGGTGATAAGAATAGATCAATTTGCATTCTTCTACATGCTGACCTCCAGTTGAACCAACACCATTTGTTGAAAATGCTATCTTTTTTTCAACTGGATGGTTTTAGCTCTTTTGTCAAAGATCAAGTGACCATGAGTGTCTGGGTTCATTTCTGAGTCTATTCTATTCCATTGATCTGCCTGTCTTTCTCTGTACCTATACCATACAAGTTTTTTTTTATGACTATTGCTCTGTAATACTGCTTGAGGACAGGGATGGTGATTCTCCCCAGACGTTCTTTTATTGTTGAGAATAGTTTTGGCTATCCTAGCTTGTTTGGTATTTCAAATGAATTTGCAAGTTGATCTTTCAAACTCTTTGAATAATTGGAATTTTAATGGGGACTTCATTGAATCTGTAGATTGCTTTTTCAAAGATGGCTGTTTTTACTATAGTAATCTTGCCAATCTATGAACATGGGAGGTCTTTCAAGATTCTAAGATCTTCTTCAATTTCTTTCTTTAGAGATTTTGGTGTTCTACAGAGTATTCATGATGCAGTTGAATTTTACTTAATAACAGCAAAAACATGTTAAAATCACTATAACATGCCTCTAATTTTGGACCTAAGGAAGATCTGTAACTATCATATATAAATGACACTCTCTATGATTAAGCCAAGGACTACAAACAAATCCATATCTTTATAGAGCACTTGCTTGAAGGAAGAATAACATAAATTTATTCCTTAGGAAACTCTCCTCCTTAGGAGGACTATTCTGGGCTCTGAGAAACAATTTTCTCCTTATAATATTTCCAGTCAAGCAAGTCACCTCTGTTCCACTCAACAAGTGGGAACTCAAGAGGTAAGCAGGGCATGTTCAGTAGAGAGATATAAAGAATGAAGATTCCTTTATATATAGAAGAAGATCTATGATTGAAAAATAAGTATTTTCTGCTTTAAGTTAGTATGAAATTTCCGCAACATAATGGTAAAAAACACAGTTTTGTTTGGGTTTTATCTTATTATATTTATTTTGTTATTTTATTACTAATATGTTTTTATTTTTTATTACTATCCATTAGAAACAAGTTCTTTTCTAAGGAGAGACATAACAGGAGTGGATCTGGATTGTAAGAGACATGTGTAGGAAACAGGAGAAGTAGAGGGAAGGAACTGTAATCAGGACATATGATATGAGAAAATAGTGTATTTTAAATGAAAAAAATACTTAAAGATGTAAATACTACGTTATAAAAGTGTCCCTGTGTTTAATAAAGCAGGCAGACTAAGTCACCATCTATGAGAAGTAATAACATATCATTTTTCTAACACACACACACACACACACACACAAAGAGAGAGAGAGAGAGAGAGAGAGAGAGAGAGAGAGAGAGTCATTCCTATCAGCTGCCAAACATTGAAGCATAACTTTAAGATAGACAAAGAAAAGGAAAAAATATAAAGGATAACAATGTGATCTCTGTACTGTATCAAACAAAGCTATGAAATCTCAAACTAGTGAGGAAAAGGTTTTGGGGATGTACACACTATTACCTCCACAATCAAACATTTCATCAGCATGTGAAAATCACCAATTTTTCTTACTTGAATGTCTCCTACCCTATTCTGTCTGAAAAATAAAGATGTTAATATTTCTCAATCTCACAAGGACAAATGAAATCCTAAACAAAATAAAGAAAGAATTTACATAATATACCATGAGCTTCATACATTTACCAACCATTTTCCATGTAAGAAAAAATATTTTTTTCAACAGTTATCTGGTAGGGCATGAATTTCGTGACATCATATTCTCTTTGTTCATCTTACTGAACAAAAAAAGCCTCATTTTTCCAATTATCCAGACCTTCCTTCTAGAGTCCTGGCCTTTATTCATGTTTACTCCCATATGGAAACATGCATAGAACATATGGTATTTGTCTTTCTGAGCCTAGATTACTTTACTTAATATAATGTTTTCCAGTTCCACCCATTTTCTGCAAATTTCATAGTTATATTTTTCTATGTGACTGAATAAAATTCCATTTTCCACATGTACCACTCTTTCATCATGCATTAGATATTTGATGGATATCTACACTTACTCCATTTCTTTGCTGTAGCAAAAAGAGCAGGGATAGATATACAGATATACAGTCTTCTCAATATTACAATACAGAGCCCTTTGGCTATGTTCCCAGGGCAAGTATAATTGAGTCATGTAGTAATTTTTTTGATAAACTGCCAACTTGTTCCATATAGGCTCCACCAATTTGTCCAAAAATGGTTCAGTATTTTCCCTTCCCCAGATTCTTAACTAGTATGTGTTGTCATTTGTTTCCTTAGTAGTAGACATTATGATTGGAGTGAGATATAATCTCCAAGTATTAATTTGCATGTTTTTGATATCTATAGATGTTGAATATCTTTTATTTCAATGGACCTCAAATTTTATAACCTCTCTCTCTCATTCTCTCTCTCTGTTTCTGGGTGTGTGTGTGTGTGTGTGTGTGTGTGTGTGTGTGTGTGTGTTCTTTCAAGTGAGTGTGGACAAATATATGTCATAGCATGCGGGTGGAAGTAGTCAGAAGAAAATACTGAGTGTCAGTCCTAGTCTTCTAATTTCTTGATACAGGTTATACCAGACCCTTTACCTCCATGTTTGAGTGTAGGAACATTCTGGGAATTCTCCTGTTTCTACCTTCCATCTTTACATAGAAGTATTAGGCTTACTGATACTATTGCAATTGGTTCTATGTGTTTTCTGGGGATCTGAAGTGTTTGGCCAAATATCTTATTCACTGATCCATCTGCCCAGAATATATCTCTTTTGTAATGTGGATCTAAGTATTCTTTTTTATTTTAGTGACATCATCATATAGTGCCAGTTATTTTATTTCTGAATCTTATTGCATATCATCTTAAGTAAAAGCATAAAACTAATAGAAAAGATAATTGTAAGATTCAATCAATTAATATGTCCTAAACATTGTGATACACTCTCTATATTAATCACTTTCTTTGGTCATACCAAATTGTAAAGGGAGATAGAGCCTATAGAAGTTACAAGAAAGTGTAACAAGTTAGCAGTAATTAGGGAACTACTCAGGAATGCATGTACGAGTGCACCCACATTTGGCAACATGTAAGTTGTGGTAAATTCCAATAATTAATTGATCATCTTAATTATATATCTGTTTATTATAATCAGTCTATATTATAATAATAGTTTTGTGTTGTGATAGTGAAAATGATATTTTAAAACCTGAGTATATGTTAGTCAATTATTATAAGAGGGGAGAAGAAATCTTTCCCTCTTATAATGTATAGTTTTCCAAAGCTATGTTTATATAAATTTATAGATATAATCCTTATATTGAGAAAAAAATTTCTTACCATGCCTTCAAGGTAGCTGAGTTTGACACTTGAAATAGGAAAAGGGTTTGATCTTTCCTATTTTGATTTTGTTGATTGTGGGCATAGTCAATGGAGAAGTGAAGAGATAAAGATAGAAGTTCTCATTAATTAACAGATTGGATCCATAGTCACAGAAGTAGGCAACATGTAATAAGATTCGCACAAAGCAATTTCTTCTGTGTAGGAATTGTTTATGAACTACTATGCAGATTGATATTCATAAAAATGTATCTAATAATATGTAATAAAAATCTTCTCTCATCAGTTTATTTAGATAAAGATGTTCTGTGTATAACCAATATTAATTTTAGTCATGTTTGAATAGGATATTAATGCTTCTTATTTATGGTTTCAGAAAAGTAAGTGCAGAACAATGATAGTATCTGGGATTAGAAACTAATAAAGGGACACAAAGAAAAAACTCTAACACATACTAATCTATGATCAATGACATACCCACCCATCTTCCCAGTAGAAAATGGACTTAGAGTATATTAATCATTTTGTATGAAGAAAACAACATTTGGAGCTCCAGATTTATGTTTTTAGAGAACACTCATTAATAGAGAAGAAATGAAAGCTTAAATAATTGTATTTTATGTCTAATAAATGAGAGTGCCTTGATCTCCTAAATATAGGCTCAGAATTCTTTACAAATAGAGTTTATCTTTCCTAATCATGCAATGACAGTTAAATAACTGTATATCCTATCAAAATATACAAGTCTAATAACCCCTAAATATGTTCTAAATATTGTCCTTACACACAATACAGATTAGTTTAGTTTTTACCCTTCATCAAAAAGAACTTTCCTTTGCAATACATGGAGACCATTATGAAAAACACAATTAATCAAAATACAGAGTTATAAAGTCTGGATCCAATGGATATGCCTATAAACCCATTCCTGAATCTTAAGCTCAGGAATCAGGTAAAAGAAAAGGTGGAAAGATTATAAGAGCCAGAGAAACAAAAATTTAGCCATGATACTGTATCTTCTAGAAATGATAGGAGCTGCATGCTCAGTGTCTCATCAATGTGACTGCCTATACATGAATTCAACAAGAATTATGACAATTAACACACCAAAGTGAATGGGAGAGAATATTGTGAGTGAATTGGGGTTGGGTGAATGTGGCAGATAAAGCCTAAGAGTCCTCAACTCTAGAAAAAGAACTATTGGCAATGATGGGATGGAGAGAGTGGGAGAAATAATGTTCTCCAGAGAAAAAAATACTAACAGATTATCCAGTACCAGATAACCAGTTAGGTTCATAGAAAGAAACTAGGCAATAGGAAAGAATTTTCCAAGGAAGGGAAAATATATTGTAGTGTTACTGAGAGATAAAGTGGAAATAATAGTGGAATACACTGTAATTGGAGTTATTCATTACCTCTGATCCTTACAATATTCCCATTTTTTTTTACTTCATATATCTTTGAGTCTTGAGGGAAGATTTATGAAAACATCTCATCTTGAATGGAGAATTCTAAAGTCTTTCACTCTCTATACAATGTTGTGTTCTGAGTTTCTGTTTTAATTCCCATCTACTGCAAGGAGAAGATGTTTTGATATGGTATGATCAAGGAACTGATACTGTTATAGCACTAGGTTGTAAGGAGTCATTTTGTTGCTGTTTCTTTAGCAGAATACAAATGCTATGTTTTCCCTAGGCCAATAGCCTATCTAGTTTCAGATTCTTAGTCACTTAAGCAGTGTCAGGAGTTAGATTCCATCTCTTTGAATGGGTATTGAACCCAAAACTACCATTGCTAGAATAATTGTGGCAATCACTGTTGTGGCTCCTTAGGAAGTTGGAAATAACCTACCTCAAGATCCACTCTTGGATATGTATCAAATGAACTCTACATCCTACTGCAGAAATACTTACTCACCCATATTCGTTGTTCTTGTATTTATAAGACCTGGAGTTAGAAATGGCTAGCTGTCCATCAGTTAGATGGTAGGTAGTAAAACTGGTACATAGAACATTATTCAACTGTTAAGAAATATGAAATTTGCAGATAATTGGATCTGGATAGAAAAAAGTTATTCTGGGTGAAATAACACACACCTCAAAAGACAAATATATTTTTCTCCTACATGCATTTGAAAGCTGTTACATCTTTAATATGTGTACTACAATCCAAATAATCACAGAGCTTAAGCTCTTAGTAAGAGACTAGGCAAGAGGCTCTCCTCTTAGTCTTACAGAGAGAAAAAGTGGAAACTGGAATAGTATGATAACTTAGATAAGAGGATGTAAGAGAAGGGTAAAGAAGGGAAAATGGGAAAGGGCAGCTAACACTAAAGGATATTTGAAAATTTATGTCAAACATTCCCTTGAAGATTTTTTCTAAAATATACACATGTATGAAGTAAACAAAATGGAATCACCAAATAATAAGGTAGATAATGCCCCAATTAGACATCTTATGCCACTAGGTAAAACCTCCATGGCTGGGAATGGTTTGCATCTTGTTGAGTTATCAACCAAAGGAGTACCAAAGAGTGTAGGGGAACGTCAGGGCAGGGAGGCAGGAAGGGGTGGGAGGTTGGGTGGGGGGAAGGGGATAACAATTGAAATGTTAAAAAAAAAATCCAGGAGAATAAACAAACAAACCAGGCATGTCCATGGCTATTGGTTGCTACAAATGACCTCATAGTATTACTCTATTGTTGAAGATAGCACTTACTTATGCCATCAAATGTGAAGAATTCAAAATAATACATAACTAGAAGCTTCACACCAACTGACTAGCATTAATGTTGAGGGAACGTACTCTCTACTCTACCAGGTGCAAACCGGAGTTACAATAGTAACATCCCTACAAGACATAGTAGGATCACAAAGTTTAAAATAAATGAAATATTCTTTAACTTTTGAGATATTTTTTTCTATAGACAAGTAAAGGGGAAACTAGAAATAATCGCAACACTCTCTCAGGGCACTTTCTACTTCACTGTTGAAAACATCACCCGAGCTTCATTCATACACCAAGAATTATTATATAGAATTTGTCCAATATGAATTATATTTTGGTCTTGCTATTCGGATTTGGAGGTTTATCTCTTACCCTATTTATTCGCTATTAATTTGATTTCTTTGTGTTATTATACTATAGGAATAGGTCTTCAAAAGTCAAGAACAAAAACCTCTTTAATAAGATCTGTGAAGAAAAATATATCTGTAGGACAACTCGAATAAAAGGAAACCTAGAATAAGAAATTAAAATAAAATTTCAATGACAAGTTTAGTTTAATTTGTGAAGGAGTTGAGCACTAAGGTGAAGCCATTAGGTCTGCAAAGACACAGTGGGTAAGAGTCCGTACTGCTCTTGCAGGAGGCCTAAGTTCAGGTCCTAGCACTGATGTCAGGGACCTCAGAATCACCTGGAATACTAGATTCAAAGTGGCATCTACATGTACATATACTCATATCCACAAATACATACACAACATACACACATACTCACTCACATAATTAAAAATGAGAAATAAGTCACTTTTAAAAAGAAGTAATTTGTCAGTTCATTGGATGTTACTGAAGGCTTTTGTAACTATAAAGGGAAAATAAAAATTATGTGAAAGCTTCATCTGTACACCACTAGAAATAGTTTACAGTGGAAATCAATTATCTACATGCCTATGAAATGATGTCATATTAAATCAACTAAAGCTTTGAACTTAATGAAAATATAAAGATAAATATGGTCTAATAGATACATAAAGAGATGGAAAGACGAAGTTTGGTGGCTAGATATGGGACGGGTCCCCTGGAAGGCCTTTGTTTTAGTCTCTTCTCCACTCTTTGTCACTGCATTTCTTCCTGTGAGTATTTTCTTCCCTCTTCTTTTTTGATTGGATTTTTAAGTTTATACTTCAAATGTTATTCCCTTTCCAGGATTCCTGGACATAAACTCCCAATCACATCGCCCTCCCCTTCTTCTATAAGGGTGTTCCCCTCTCTATGCCTCCCTCCCCCCCAAAAAAATTTCCCTACACCAGGAGGGGGCAGTCCTGGCAGGGCCAATGGCTTCTCCTTCCATTGGTACTCAATAAGGCCATCTTTTGCTACATATGCACCTGGAGCCATGGGTCAGTTCATGTATAGTCTTTGAGTAGTGGTTTAGTCCCTGGGAGCTCTAGTTAGTAGGCATTGTTGTTCTTAGGAGGTTGTAAGCTTCTTCAGCTCTTTCAGTTCTTTTTCCAATTCCTCCAATGAGGATCCCATTCTCAGTTCAATGCTTTGGTGCTAGCATTCACCAGTAATTGACATGCTCTGGCTGTGCCTCTAAAGAGACATCTGTAACTGGCTCCTGGTAATTTTACAGTTAGTAGCATTTTCAAAAAATGGATCTTCTCTCACATTTTGTGAAACTTAGCAGGTTTACCCACAATTTTCAGAAGAGATAAATTTAAGCCAACACAATTTAATAAGTAGTATTATGTAGGTTTATATACTTGACTTATAATTCTTTACATTAAAAACAATTTTTTGATGAATTCATTTTATATGTAGTAATCTTTTCTATTGTTTTTCCAGTTTGAACCGCCTTTGTCATCACAATTCCTCTGAACGTAATATTATACAAAATTACAAATGAAACAATATTGGATGAATATTAACCTATGACTTTCTTAGTACACAACAGTCAAAAAAGGAAAATGAAAGGTATAAAAAGGTTTGGCTTCATTAAATCAGAGAACAGGGAAGCAAAAGCAGAAAACAAAGCACAACACAAAAATCCATCATTCACCTGTGGTTGCAGGAAATTTAGTCTTGAATCTTAGTGTAATTTGCTCCCATGAAGAACTTCATATTTGGATATTGTTAACAAACAAAATATCATGGTTGACATATATAAAATCTTGCAAACCAAATCCAAGAACACATCAGAATGTTTATCCACCATGATCAAGTAGGCTTCATCTCAGGGACAAGGAGATGGTTCAATATTTGGAAATTTATCAACATAATTCACTATATAAACAAACTCAAAGGAAAAAAAACACATGATTATCTCATTAGATGCTGAAAAACCTTTGACAAAATACAATAACTCTTTATATTAAAAGTACTGGAGCGCTCAGGAACTCATGGTCCACACCTCAACATAATAAAAGCAATATACAATATACCAATTGCCAACATCAAACTAAACAGAGAGAAACATGAAGCAATCCCACTAAAGTCAGGAACAACATAGGACTACCCACTCTCTCCCTATCTAGTCAATATAGTACTTGAAGCTCTAGCTGGAATAATTAGGCAACAAAGGGATATCTGAGCGATATAAATTGGAAAGGAGGAAGAAAGAAATAAAAGAAGACCTCAGAAATGGAAAGATCTTCCATGCTCACTGATAAGCAGGATTAACATAGTAAAATGGGCCATCTTACCAATAGCCATCTACACAATCAATATAATCCTCAACAAAATTTCAACTCAGTTCTTCACAGAGATAGAAAGAGCAATTTTCAAATTCATCTGGAATACAACAAAAACAAAAACAAAAACATTCTCAACAGCAAAAGAATTTCTGAGAAATCACCATCACTGACCTCAAACTATACTACAGAGAAGTAGTGATAAAAACAATTGCATGGCATGTTACAGAGATAGGCAGGTATATCAGTGGAATAGAATTGAGGACCCAGAAATGAACCCGTATACCTATGGTCACTTGATATTTGACAAAGAATCGAAAAACATCCAGTGTGGGGGGGAAGCATTTTCAATAAATGCTGCTGGTTCAGACAGCATGTAAAAAAAATGGAAATTGAGTCATTCTTATCTCTTTAGACAAAACTCAAGTCCAAGTAGATCAAGGACCTCTATTTAAAATCAGATTTGCTGAATCCAATAGAAGAGATAGTGGGAAAGAACCTGGAGCACACTGGCACAGGGGAGAATTTCGTAAACACAACACCAATGGCTCATACTTTAAGAGCAGAAATTGACAAATGGGACCTCATAAAATGGAAAAACTTCTGTAAGGCAAAGGACACTGTCATTAGGACAAAACAGCAATCGACAGATTGGTTTTTACCATCCGTACATCCGATAGAGGGCTAATATCCAAAATATACAAAGACCTCAAGAAATTAGACTCTAGAGAGCCAAATAACTCTATTAAAAATGGGGTACAGAGCTAAACAAAGAAATCTCAACTGGGTAATCTTAAATATCTGAGAAGTACTTAAAGAAATGTTCAACATCCTTAGTCATTAGGGAAATGTAAATCAAAATGACCCTGAGTTTCCACCTCACACCAATCAGAAAAGATAATACTTTACCTGAAGACCCAGCTATACCACTACGGAGCATATACCCAAAAGATACTCCACCATATCACAAAAACACATGCTCTGCTATGTTTATAGAAATTTTATTCCTAATAGCCAAAACCTAGAAGCAACCCAGATGTCCCTCAACTGAATAAGGGATACAGAAAATGTGGTTCAGTTGCATAATGGAATACTATTCAGGTATTAAAACACACACACACACACACACACACACACACACACACACACGCACGCACATGCACAAACACTCTAATACACACATGTACATGCACACAAGCAAAGAAACAAAAATTCAAAACCACACATGGTATGTACTCACCGATAAGTGAATATAAGCTCAAAGCTCAGAATACCCAGGATACAATCCACAAACCACATGGAGCTTAGGAAGAAGGAAGATCAAGTGTAGATGCTTTAATCCTATACAGAACAGGGAACAAAATTATTACAGGGGGTAGAGGGAGGGAGGGACCTGGGTGGAAGAGAGGATGCGGAGAGGATAAGGACTGTAGGAACAAGTATTGGAAGGGACAGGAGAGAAGTACAAAGAGTCAGAAAATTGAATAGAAACATGTAACAGTAGGGAATGGGGAGTCACTAGAAAGTCCCAGACTCCAGGGAAAGCAAGGTTCCCAGGAGCCGATGGCGAGTGTCTTTAGCCAAAATACCCAACAAATGGGAGATACAACCCATAGAGACCACCTCCAGTAGATAGGCACAGTTGAGAGATGTGGCCATACACTCAGCTCAAAAATTTTAATCCAGTAATGTTCCTGTCCAAAGGAAAAACAGAGACAAAAAAATGGAACAGAGACTAAAGGAAAGGCCATCCAGAGACCATTCCACCTATGAATCCATCCCATTTACAGACACCAAACCCCCATACCATTGCCAAAAAGTGCTTGCTGACTGGAGCCGGATATGGCTGTTCCCTGAGAAATTCTACCAGCACCTGACCAATACAGATGCAGATCCTCACAGTCAACCATAGGACTGAGCCACTGAGCCCAGGGACCCCAGTGGAATAGCTAGGGAAAAGACTGAAGGAGCTGAAGGAGATTATAACCCCATCCGAAGAACAATACCAACTAACAGAACTACACAGAGCTCCCAGGGACTAAACCGCCAACCAAAGATTATAAATGGAGGGAGCCATGGCTCTAGATCCATATGTAGCAGAGGATGGACTACATAGATGGCCAAGAATGTAAGACAAGCTGGTCTGTGAACCTAGGGTAATATCAAATGCACTGCTCTGCTAATTAAACATAGCAATAAAATGACTTCTAATGATTGTCTTCTATACTCATGTACCAGTGTCTTGTTCTTTCATCATAAGAGAACCTTAATTTGCAGGAGATGGGAGCAAATACAGAGATCCACATGTGAACTATATGCAGAAAGTGAGAAACTTTGGAATACCCATCCCATTAAATCCCTCACCTCAGGGCTCAGGAAACCCTGTGAAGAGGAGACAGAAAGACTATTAAAATCAGAAGTGCTAGAGGATACCAAGGAAAGAATACCTTCTAAACGCAGCAAGACCAACACACTTACAGAGATTGTGGGGGCATGCACAGAGCACGTATGGGTCCGGGCTAAACCGGGTCTCAGCATTGAGAGGAGAAATGGACTCAGCATCTATCCCTAACCTTTTTCAAATTTTCTCCAACTATAAGTACTCATATAGAAAAATGTAGTTTCACTAGATATACAAACCACTTTAAGGGCAGGTTCCATGAACAGCAGTAGATGGTAAACAAAAAATGAACTCAGTGGTATCTGGGGGCAGACTTTTGTCTCATAAACCTTGGTCTGAGCTGTTTTATTTTTAACTTTCAATTTCTTTTGGTTATCAATTATGATTTTCACTTTCCTTTTTTATGGGATTTTGTGTATGCAAACACGTGTGTCGCTATGTCTCTGTTATTTGTGCTTTCTCATTGGCTCTTTTTCTCTTGGTGGCAGGTTTTATCTAGTTTGTTTGTTTTATTTTACCTTATTGTATCATCATTGTTTTTTATTATGATTTATTATTAACAATATTATTTTAGAGTCTACCTTTATCTAGGGAATGATAGAAAGAGAGGGTGTGGATTTGGGTCGGTGGGGAAGTGAGGAGGATATGGTAAGAGTTGAAGGAGGTGAATATATAATCAAAATATATTGTATGAAAGAAATATATTTTTATTTTAACAAGTACAAATAAGTTTAATGATTTATTACAAATAAGAGTGCTCTGAATCTTTTAAATAAAACAAAATTTATAAAAAGCATTTCTATAGAATGAAGGTTAACCTCAAGGGTTGAAAGTGTAATATAGGCCAACTATATAAATATCAGCATTTAGAGTACTCAGAAATAATAATACTAGTTGAGAAAAAAGGAAAATATGAGATGAGTATTGATAAAATCAGAAAACAAAACAGAACAGAACAATGGCAATTTAAGATGCGGGAATTCACAGAGAGGAACAGGTACAAACCTGACCAAGAGTGAGCCTCTGAATCCAACAGAGAACAATTGAATCAGAATAAAAGAAAATACAACTCAAATCCCCATATCTTAAATGACTTAATCCAGATGTTATGCCTCTGCTTGGATTTAGTATAAAATGATAGTCAAAGACAGATAAGAGCTGTAGACCTTCAAACTGTTCATGCTGGAAAGTCATTATAAGAAAAATGTTTTTCTCTTTTTATAATATCTGTTGATATGAAAAAGGGTGTCAAAGGAAGATTTACGTAAAGCATATTTTTAAAAAAAATCAACAGATTATCAAATTCTCTTAGTAAGTAGATCTTGATATGATTAGCTACCAAGACACTCCTGGTGATCTATATAAGGGCAGTTCTAACTGTTAAGATGTCCTGTTTAGCTCCTGACAACAAAACCAGTGGTTCTTTCAGCTCATCCTGCAAACTATAATGGTACAAACACTTGAGATTCTGAGAAGATTTATCAAAGAATTCTCTTCATTAAAGCCATTTAAAAGTATAGATTCTGTGCATTCTCAGTGAGAGCACACAGTACAGACAGGGCAAGCTGCCAGTGTGCACATGTTCAGATAGTGCACTCTCTGCTTTTTGCTTTGACTGTTGCTATCAAGAGAAAGACTTTCTCACTCATATCTCTATATTTATTGCTGTGACTTATTTGTAGAACATGATAGAAATGTTATGAATTGAGCAGTCTCTATCATTTGCCTATTTAGGGTATGGATTTTTGTAAGCAGGGAAATAGGAAAGAGTTGATATGGTGATATGGTGCATAATCACAATATATTTTATGAAAAAGATCTAATTTGAATTATAAAATTAATAAAAAAGAGTCTAGTGAGGAAAATATTAAAAGATGCAAATTATGACAGAAATGAACACTATGAAAAGAACCAAGTCGAAATGATGGAAAGGTTCAATAACATACACAAAAATTTCCTTTAAAGATTAAATTTCTGCATACCCAAGATACAATTTAAAGACCGCATGAAGCTCAAGATGAAGAAAAACAAAACTGTGGATGCTTTAGTACTTCTTAGGAGAAAGAACAAAATATTCACAGAAGGAATTAGGTAGACAAAGTTTGGTGCAGAGACTGAAGGAAAGTCCATCCAGAAATTGCCACACATGGAGATCCATCCCACATACAGTAACCAAACCCAGTCGCTATTGAGGATACCAAGAGGTGGAGGCTGACAGAAGCCTGATATAGCTATCTCCTGAGAGGCTTTGCCAGAGCCATACAAATACAGAGGTGGATGCTTGCAGTCAACCATTGGACTGAGAACTGGGTTCCTGATGAAGGAAGCAGAGAAAGGACTAAGGTAACTGAGGGGGATTGCAACTCCATAAGAAGAATGGCAATATCAACCAACCAGACACTCCAGAGCTCCCATGGACTAAACCACCAATCAAAGAGTACATACAATGGAGCTACCCATGATTCCAGGTGCATATGTAGCAGAGGGTGGGCCTTGTTGGGCATCAGTGGGAGGAGAGGGCCTTGGTTCTGTGAAGGCTGAATGCCCCAGTGTAGGGGAATGCCAGGAAGGAGAGGCAAGAGGAAGTAGATGGGTAGGTAGGGGAGCACCCTCATGGAAACATGGGGGATGGGGTAGGGGGTTTCTGGAGGGGAAATGGAGAGGGGGGCTATTTGAAGAGTAGATGAAGGAAGTAACTAATAAAAAAATGGAAAAAATTCCACATACAGGATAAAATAGAATCAGTATACTGGGACAGGTCAAGAGAAACTACCTAATATGAAACACAAAGAAAGCTTTAAAAACTGAGTATATAAGATATGATGGATATACCATAGCATGTAATATAAAGAGTAGTTGAATATATACAAAAAAGTTGGTATGAGGTCTACAAAGAATATAGAAAGGACCTCATTGCATAGTTCTATGATAATTTTTATCCTATATGTGATAATTCTTATCACATCCAGGATATGTAACATATAAATGTGAGATGAAAAATAAATATGAGATGGAAAAAAGCCAAAATGTTATGGGAGTGGCACAATGTCTCCCAATGTCAAAGAAATCATTGTGTGCATGTGTGTGTATTCACATATGGGAATGTTGTAGCCTAACTCAAAGCTTCTTATGAGAAATTTTACCAAAATTATATAATAAATTATAAGTGAAAATATAGTGGCCTCTACCCCTCCTATTCCTGAAAACAAATTAAACTGTTCCTAAGACCGGTTTAGAAAAGACAAGGGGTCAGCAATGGGCTGCCCTGCTGCTTTGTTGGAAGGAAATAAAAGAAACCAGTTAGGCATTTTATATTCCTGAGGCAGAAAAGACTGGAGTGTTTCCATAAGATGGGCAAAGATAGCTATTAGAAATAATTCTCACAGCAACACAAAATAATTGTCATTAGCTTAGAGTGTTTCATAAATAGCTACTTTAAAGCAGGTGAACTCTGTGCCCGTCCAATTTAGAATGTGGGTGTATATCATCTACCAGAATTGCTTGTCATTGAAAGTTGACTTTCTTGGTTGGTAGCAGACAAGATGCATTGCCTGAAAAGTGACACCAGACAAAATGTTCATCTAGAGCACATAAAAGAAATCAGGGAAAGCTGAATAAATAAGTTAGTATTTGATCTAAGTAAAAAAACCAATGGGTTAGCAAGAATGAAATGGGTAAGGGAAAAATATTCCTAGCAAAGAGCAAATAATAAAAATAATAGTTGTAATAATAATGATAGGAGTAAAGTATGGTGGAAGCAAAATGAAATGTGATATATATATACATCAAACTTTAAATATATATACATTTTTACATTAAAGTATTCAGACATCATTTTACTCAATTTCATCATTTATTTGATAGGAAAATATCTTTAAGTCTTATGCTTCAAAATTATTATTCCTGATGAAATCTTTGGTGTGGATTTATGTGGAGGTGCCAAATCATGTTTTCCATGTTTCTAGGACATAGCCTCAAATTGTTCTAAGTTGTTTAAGTGACACCTATGTGTCATTTACTGAATGTTTCAGTTAGATATACATTTTTTTCTATTTTTTTTTTATTAACTTGAGTATTTCTTATATACATTTCGAGTGTTATTCCCTTTCCCGGTTTCCGGGCAAACATCCCCCCCCCCTCCCTTCCTTATGGGTGTTCCTCCCCACCTCCCCCATTGCCGCCCCTCCCCCGCAACAGTCTAGTTCACTGGGGTTCAGTATTAGCAGGACCCAGGGCTTCCCCTTCCACTGGTGCTCTTACTAGGCTATTCATTGCTACCTATGAGGTCAGAGTCCAGGGTCAGTCCATGTATAGTCTTTAGGTAGTGGCTTAGTCCCTGGAAGCTCTGGTGGCTTGGCATTGTTGTACGTATAGGGTCAAATGAAACTCAAGACGGATGATCAAAATGTGAATGCTTCACTCCTTCTTTAAAAGGGGAACAAGAATACCCTTGGCAGGGAATAGAGAGGCAAAGATTAAAACAGAGACTGAAGGAACATCCATTCAGAGCCTGCCCCACATGTGGCCCATATATATACAGCCACCCAATTAGACAAGATGGATGAAGCAAAGAAGTGCAGAAGTGTAGATCGCTCCTGAGAGACACAGCCAGAATACAGCAAATACAGAGGCGAATGTCAGCAGCAAACCTCTGAACTGAGAATAGGACCCCCGTTGAAGGAATCAGAGAAAGAACTGGAAGAGCTAGATAAACATTTTTAAATATCATCAATGCATAAAAATGTATGAAATTAATTAGAATGGCAGGATCTATTTGAGACCTCTGCCCAGGAATATCAATATGTCTGAAAGGGGTCTTTTACTTATTTTGTACATTCTAGTTCTAAAAATTGCTGCCTTTGTTCTTTTGGTTTGATGTTTTCCCAAAACAATGAAAAATCTATCCTCAAAGGAAAATTACAATGCATACAAAAGTTTTTTCAGTATGATTTTGTAGTGGTTTGAATGAAATGCTCTCCTGAAACTGTACGCTCCTAGGAATAGGCACTATTAGAAAGTGTGGACATTTCTGGAGTAGGTTTGGCCTTATTGGAGAAAGTATGTAACTGGAGGCAGGCTTTTAGGTTCCAGGCACTCAAGCTAGGTCCACTGTCACACTTTCTTACTGTTGACTTTGGATTTAGATGCAAACCTCTCAGCTATTTTTCCAGGCATGCTACCATGTTTGCCATCATCATGATAATGCACTGAGCCTCTGAACTATTAACTGTTCAATTAACAATTGAATTAAAGTTTTAATTAAATATTTTTCTTTATAAAAGTTGTCTTGGTCATAGAATCTCTTCACAGTCTTTGAAACCCCAAGAGAGAAGGCATAGGGTTTCTGATATGATAGGCTGGTCCATGCTTTTGTTTGGAAGAATATGGAACACATTGGGACTTTGGGCTAGAATAGTGACTGAATAATTTAAGTGGACCCTAAACAGTCATAAACCTGGGAGCATGTAAGAAAGTGTTTCTGAGAATGATTTGAACAGTGGAAGCCCAGAAGAGATGTTTTAGAGGAGAAGACTATTATTATGTGGCCTACAGATAACCCTTGTAATATTGTGGAGAAGAATCTGGCTACTTTCTGTCCTGTCTATAAAATTTACCTAAAGCTAAATTGAAGGCTTTGGTGAAGGATATTTCCAAACAACCTTGTATTGACTATGTGGTGTGGCTATTAGTGGCCAGTCTTGTGCAGACTTGTAATGAGAAGAACCACGCAAAGCAAGGGAAAATACAAAACGTATAGTTAGAGTTGAAATTGAGCACCAGAAAATCTGAACAGATTAGAGAAAAACTTGGTCCTAACTAAAATAAAGAGAATTGTGCCCTCAGAGTACGACCCCACCCAGCTAACATTCTAACTTTTGAAAAGGAGTTAAAGAACTGTGAAGAGGAATGAAAGAAAAACATAGAGTCAAGTATGGTGGTGCATATCCAGCACTCAGAAGATAGAAGCTGGAGTATATTTGAGTTCAAGTCCAACCTAGTTTATAGTGTAAGTTC
Source organism: Rattus rattus (assembly GCF_011064425.1). Classification (NCBI taxonomy): domain Eukaryota; kingdom Metazoa; phylum Chordata; class Mammalia; order Rodentia; family Muridae; genus Rattus; species Rattus rattus. The sequence goes on from NC_046154.1 coordinate 78,626,519, forward strand.
AAGAGCAGTCAAGTTTAGAGAGTGAAAGAAACCATAGAAAACAGAAAGCTGGTTTTTAAAAAAGTATTTGGAGAAGGAAGCCAAGTTTTAGACTCATCAAGCATCAGAACTTGTCAGCATTGGCCACATGACATTCAAGTTAAAGATACAAGAAATGGTTTGTTGAATATCCCTCCAAGATTAAGGAAAACAACTTAGGATAGGCATTTTTCAGGGTCATTCCTGCACGGAGGCCTAGAAAGGCCATTACATGAATCTGGGAAGGTAAACACTGAATTACCTTGGAGACTGCTAGATGTTGGTGATGCCATAGTTATGGGATACTTGCCAAGGAGAGACTCTAACAGCAAGTAGTGTCAGCCCACAAGAAAGAACAGTATTGCCATCACAAAACTTAAAGGAGGTGGAGATCTAAAGAGCAACACTTTGATATCAGACTGAAATTCAAACTGTGGATTTTGCCCAGCTAGTTTTTGGTCTTGCATTGACACAAGATTTCCTCACTATGCTCCTATCCTCCCTTCTAGAATGGCAGTGTACATGCTGTGTCTATGTATGGTGGAAGTATGTGATCTTCTTTTTCTTTTAATTTTACAGGAGATTACAGATAAGACATTGCATGGATCTCAGAAGAGACTTTGAACTTCAGACTTTTAAACATTGTTGAAACTGTGACATACTAGGTGTGCTTTTGAAGTTAGACTGAGTGCAGTTTTAGTTTATAATATGTCTATCAGCCTATGGGGGCCAGGGAGCAGAATGTACTGGTTTGAAGATAAATAGCCCTCATAGGCTCATATGAAATAGAGCTGTTAAGAGATGTAGCCATTTTTCGAGTTTCAATGAAAGGAGAGGGCTTTAGTCCTGTGAAGACTCAATGCCCCTGTATTGGGAATGCCCAGGTGGGGAGGCAGGAGGGACTGTAGGGGAGAACCCTCATAGAAACAGGAGGAGGCATGGAGTAGGGAGTTTCTGGAGGGAAAACTGGGAAAGGGGAAAACACTGAAATATAAATAAATATCCAATAAAAGAAAAAAAGAAGTGTTGAAGTATATGTGGAATTCTTGGAGTATGTGTGGGCTTGTTGGAGGAAACCTCACTAGGGGTGAAGTTTGAGCTTTCAGATGCCCAAGCCAGTTCTAAATCACTATCTCTTTCTCCTGTCTTCAGATGTGGATATAGATCTCTCAGCTACTTCTCCGGCACCATGCTTCCTGCCATGTTGACAATGAACTGAACCTCTGAACTGTAAGTCAGACCATAATTAAATGTTTTTCTTTAAGAGTTGCCATGTTCATAATGGCTCTTCATACCAATAGAAACGCGAAGACAACTTTTGTCTACCATTTAAAACTACTAGACTCTTTCCAGGTTGAAACAGAAATTCCCATTTCCAATTACTATATTTCCCCTTTGATGAATTTAGAGGACTAGAACATTTCATGGCAAGAACATAGAGGGTTTTAAGAATTGTCCAATGACATAGACTCTGTCTTATTCTTCCATTGATGTGAAGACATACCATGAACTCTGTCTTAGTTACCCTTCCATTGATGTGAAGACATACCATGACCAAGGTTAATTATAAAATGAAATATTTAATAGGAATGTTGCTTAGAGTTTTAGAAGACTATTTCATGATCGTTGTGATGGGATACATGGCAGCAGACAGGCAGGCATGACAATGGAGCAGAAGATAAGAGCTTATATCCTGATCCAAAGGCAACAAGGAGAGAGAGAGAGGGGGGGGAGAGAGAGAGAGAGAGAGAGAGAGAGAGAGAGAGAGAGAGGGAGGGAGGGGGGGAGGGAGGGGGGGAGGGAGAGAGAGACAGAGAGAGAGAGAGAGAATGTCTGCTCTCACATGCATGAGCTTTTAAAGCCAGAAATCCCACATACAGAGAGACCACATATCCCCCTACAAAAGGCAATACCATCTAATCCTTCTTAAGTAATCTACCAACTGGGAACCACTAATTCAAATATCTGAGCCTATGTGAGCTTTTCTTATTCGAACCACCACAGTTTTTTTTCTTTGAGTTTTGAGGAAAAGTTAATTCTGGAACAATTTTCAGACTTCTGCATGACATTAGAACAGACATGTATTATCCAAGGTTTGCCTCCCCCAAGGCAGGATTATTCCTGACCAGGAGCCCTTGCAACAGTTATAAGGAAAGTGTTCTTGTAAGTCCCATTCAAGGAAGGCATCTAAGTTGTAAAAAACAAACAAACAAACAAAAAACAACAACAATGACAACAAAACCCCAGTATTTCAGAAACTGATATCTTTCTGCTAGCCCATGTTATGAAGTCCAGAGAAGTCCTATATAAAAAACACTAACATGGAAATTTTACCGAAGCTCCAGATTTTATTAGTTACTATATTCCCAATGACAGAACAGAACTAGCTAGGTACAAATTTTCAAAACACTCTATTCCTATTCATAAATATTTATCCACTTTGAAAAAATAATACAATCTTATTAACATTGGGTTTTGTCTATCTGGTTCATTCTGATCAGTGATGTATTGACCAAAAGGCTTATAAATCGTTTGTAGGAAGAAATTTAAAGATTGCAAATATCTAACCATTCTTATTTTTATCTTATTTCACAATAGCGGACAATATTCCAATGGCAGACCGTATGATATAAGAGGTATAGAATATAAATGATCTTTTAAGATCTTTGGAGTTAATTTTTTAAGTCTCTTTTATATTCTTGAGCCAATGAAATGTGAGTATTATCTAGTAGCAGCACAATCTAGCTATCTTAAATGACAGAAAATAATGAGAAACAATTAGCTAAAAGATTCAAATTTCATATTTGTATATGAGAAGTCATCAAAATAAATATTGATACATCTGAAAGTGATTTTTGCAAAGGACATTCAGTATGGTGAGTCTTTTCCTTGTCAAAGGCAGTAATGGGTACCCACTCTTTTCCCTGAACTTGTTGATATCTTCAAAATATTAGTATCTGATTCTTAATAAAAATAAATAAACATTAAGGGATACCTATCTAACTCTCCTAAGGGTGGAGTAAGAGCCCAACCCTTGGTCAGTGGTTCGAGACACCCCTGATTGAGACATCGAGACCCAGAACTATGCAAAAGAAAGAGGTTTATTTTCCAGGGCATCAGGGTCAACCTTCAATTAGTCCCTAAAGGCACGTGACTGGAAGGCAACCCCAAATGGCTGTTACAAGCAGTTTTTATGCTTTTTAGGGGCATGGGTTACCTCAGCAAGGTTGCAGTTCAAACTTATGGGTTAAGCATATTAACCTTTAAATCTATTGGCTAACAAGCATCAGTGAGTAAATTCTGAGAATTTTCTACTTAAGAATGCCCTTGTAGTATACCTGGGTCCTCTCTCTTGGGCATATACCCAAAAGATGCCCCAACATATAACAAAGACACATGCTGCACTATGTTCATAGCAGCCTTATCTATAATTGCCAGAAGCTGGAAAGAAACCAGATGTCCTTCAACAGAGGAATGGATACAGAAAATGTGGTACATCTACACAATGGAAAATTACTCAGCTATTAAAAACAATCATAGGCAAATGGATGGAACTGGAAAATATTATCCTGAGTGAGGTAACCCAATCACAGAAAAACACATGGCATGCACTCATTGATAAGTGGATAGTAGCCCAAATCCTCAAATTATCTTAAATGCACAGAACACATGAAACTCAAGAAGGATGATCAAAACGCAAATGCTTTACTCCTTCTTTAAAAGGGGAACAAGAAAACCCTTGGGAGGGAATAGGGAGGCAAAGTTTAGAACAGAGGCAGAAGGAACACCCATTCAGAGCCTGCCGACATGTGGCCCATACATATACAGTCACCAAACTAGATAAGATGGATGAAGCAACGAAGTGCAGACTGACAGGAACCAGATGTAGATCTCTCCTGAGAGAAACAGCCAGAATACAGCAAATACACAGGCAAATGCCAGCAGGAAACCACTGAACTGAGAGCGACCCCCCGTTTGAAGGATTCAGGAAAGGACTGAAAGAGCTTGAAGGGGCTTGAGACCCCTATATGAACAACAATGCCAACAATGCCAACAATGCCAGAGCGTCCAGGGAATAAGCCACTACGCAAAGACTATACATGGACTGACCCTGGGCTCCAACCTCATAGGTAGCAATGAATAGCCTAGTAAGAGCACCAGTGGAAGGGGAAGCCCTTGGTCTTTCCAAGACTGAACCCCCAGTGAACGGATTGTTGCAGGGAGGGCGGTAATGGGGGTAGGATGGGGAGGGGAACACACATATAGAAGGGGAGAGGGGGGCATTAGTGGGATGTTGGCCTGGAAACCGGGAAAGGGAATAACAATCGAAATGTAAATAAGAAATACCCAGGTTAATAAAGATAGAGATAAAAAAGAAACTAAAATTCACTTATAACCTGATAAGAAAATCCTTGACACAGCAGTTCATGTACTAAAATTAAACAAAAAAGGATGACTAGAATAGCTCACTTACAAGGATGGCACAAAAATTTATGAAGCATTCTATATTTTGGAAAAATATAGAGGGAATGTATTATTCAAAATAATTCTTCTATTCAAAATAAATTTATATTAAAATTCACCTAAAAAAAAAAAAGAATGTTATTGTGGGTGAAGAATGGAACTTGGCCTTGCCTCAACCCAAGGCAGGTGAATGTAAGCCAGGCTAAATCCCCTAGGGTCCTTCAGTGGGAGAATAGGAAATATTACAGATTTGTGGATATCAGTTCTGAAATTTTTAATTTTCTATTATTTTATTTTTTGAGAAAATCATGTAATTACATCACACAACTTTCTTTAATTTTCTCCAAACTGCCCAATACACCTCACTGGCTCTCTTTAAAATTCATGGTCTATTTTTCATTAATTATTATTATATTTCTAAATAAACTTGATTGGTCTGTATGATGTTACTTATATGCATATACGTTTTCAAGGTTGACCATCTAGTATTGGATTACCAATTGGTATGCTATTGGCTGGTCAGGACTATAGGTTTCACTCACATTCATATATATATATATATGTGTATATATATATATATATATATATCCACTTTAGCATGTCTGTTTTTCCACTTGTTCAAATCATGTTTAGGTTGTCCTGTTGTTGAGACTATATGAGTGTGACTTCTGACATTCTTAACATATAACTTCATAGAAAATTGTCTGTTCCTTTGTCTCTTGCAACCTTTCAATGCCCTCTCCTAAAATGATCCTTTGGCCTTAGCTATAAGAGCTGTTTTGTAGATGCATCTGTTAAAATTAGTGGACTCAGAAACCATCAATCCTAAACCCCGTGCAACCTGAACTCCACTCTTCTTCCAGCTAATGTCTTCTGCTAGGGCAAAGCAACACCTTATCTGCAACTCTGAAGACACCTCACACTCAAGGCCTCCAGGAAGTCCTCTGCATTCAGGGAAACTCTTGTGCTGCACACAGGGAAAAAGTACATGCAAGGAGAACAGCTACAGGCAGAGCAACAGCTTGATGGCTCCTCTGAAGACTCAACAGTCAGAAGGACTCCCAGGAAATCTGCCACAGTCAGGGCAATAAACCAGCAGCTTTGTCTTGAAGACCCCACAATCTGAAGGCTTCAAAAGGAGGTCTGCTACAGCCAGGGCCACAGACCTACCAGGAAACCAGAATCAAAACAGGGGCATAATAATCCGGCACAGAACAGAGACAACAAGACCATCTGATACCAGGGATAACCAGAAGGTGAGAGACAATCACCAGACCATAAGCAACAGAGGCTAATATATTTTATTGAATCATCATAACCTTGTTTTCCCACCACTTCAAGCCCAACAATACACCAACAAAACTGAAAATCAGGAAGCTGACCTAAATTCTTATCTCATGAAGATACTAGAGTTCTTTAAAGAGAATATAAATAACTCACTGAAAGAAATACAAGAAAACATAGTTAAACATGTAGAGGCCCTTAAGGAGGAAACAAATAAATCCCTTAAAGAAATACAAGAAAACACAATCAAACAGGTGAAAGAATTGAACAAACTCATGTACGACCTAAAACTGGAAGAAGAAACAATGAAGAAAAGACAAGTGGAGGCAGGCATTGAAATATAAAACCTAAGAAAGAGGTCAGGAATTGTAGATGTAAGCATCACATACAGAATACAAGTGATAGAAGAGTGTAGAAGGTACCTTAGAAGGTATTAACACAACTGTCAAACAAAATTCAAAACATAAAATACTCCTAACATAAAACATCCTGGAAATCCTGGACACAATGAGAACACCAAATCTAAGAATAATAGGAATAGAGAAGAGTGAATATCCCAAGTGCAAGGGACCCAAAAACATCTTCAACAAAATCATATATGAAAACTTGCACAAACTAAAGAAAAATATGCCCATAAATGTGGAGGAAGCCAATAGAACACTATATACATTGGGCCAGAAAAGAAAATCTTCTCTCACATAGTAATCAAAACATTAAATGCACAGAACAAAGAAAGAATATTAAAAGCTACAAGAGAAATGGTCAAGTCAAATAAAAAGGCAGACCTATCAGAATGACACCAGACTTCTCAATAGAGACTTTATAGACCAGAAGAGCTTGGACAGAGGTCACGAAGAGTCTAAAAATACATCAATACCAGCCTAAGCTAGTGTACCCAGCAAAACCCTCAACCAACATAAATGGACAAACCAAAATATTTCAGGACAAAACCAAATTCAAAAACATTTATCTACAAATCAAGTCCTACAGAGGATTTTAGAAGGAAACCTCCAACACAGGAGGGTAGCTACATTAAAGAATAAACAATATATTAATCATCTCACAACAAAGCCAAAATGAGGGAATCACATGCCCATAATGCCACCTACAACAACAAACATAACAGGAGCTAACAATAATCTATCTTTAATATCTCTCAATATCAATGGACTCAATTCCCCACAAGAAACATAAAATAACAGACTGGACATGCAAGGAGGAGTCAGCATTTTGCTGCACATATAAAACACACCTCAATAACAAAGACAGATACTACCTCAGAGTAAAAGGTTGGAAAAAGGTCTTCCAAGCAAATAGTCAAAAAAAAAGCAAGTTGGAGTGCCATCATAATATACAGTAAAATAGATTTTCAACCAAATGGTATCAAACAAAATGAGGAAGGTCACTTCATATTCATCAAAGGAGAAATCCACCAAGAGAAAGTTTCAATTCTGAACATCTATGCCCTAAATGCCAGGGCAACCACATTCATGAAAGAAACTTTACTGAAGCTAAAAGTACACGTTGAACCACACACAATAATAGTGGGAAACTTTTACACCACACTCTCACAAATTGACAAGTCTTTGAAAAAGGAACTAAACAAAGACTCAGTGAAACTAAAAGAAGTTATGAAGCAAATGGATTTAACAGATATGTACAGAATATTTCATCCTAAAACAAACAAAAACAAAAACCCGTCTTCTTAGTCCCTCATGGTACATTTTCAAAAACTGACCAGATAATCACACACAAAACAAGCTTCAACAGATACAACAAAATTGAAATAATTCCATTCATTCTATCTGATGACCACAGACTAAGGCAGGGCTTTCCTAATAACAAAAACAGCAGAAAGCCCACATATACATGGAAACTGAACAATTTTCTGCTCAATGATAACTTGGCCAGAAAAGAAATAAAGAAAGAAATCAAAGACCATGAAAAATTCAATGAAAATGATGACACAACAAACCCAAACTTATGGAACACAATGAAAACAGTGCTAAGAGAAAAATTTATAGCACTACGTGCCCTCATAAAGAAACTGAAGAGATCTTACACCAGCCACTTAACAGCACGCCTGAGAGTTATTCACCAAAAAAGAAGCAAACACACTCAAGAGGAGTAGATGGCAGGAAATAGTCAAACACAGAACTAAAATCAACCAAATAGAAATGAAGCGAACTATACAAAGAATCAACAAAACCAAAAGATTTTTTTTTAAAAAAATCAACAAGATCGATAACCCTCTAGCCAAATGAACTAAAGGGCCGAGAAACAGTATCCAAATCAACAAAATCAGAAATGAAAAGGGAGACATAAGAACAGAACCTGAGGAAATTCAAAATACTACAAAATACTATAAAAGCGCATATGCAACAAAACTGTAAAAATATAGATAAAATGGATGATTTTCTAGACAGATACCACGTACCAAAGTTAAATCAAGAGCAGGTAAACTATCGGAATAGGACTATATCCCCTAAGGAAATAGAAGTCATTAAAAACCTCCTGACCATAAAAAGCCCAAGGACAGAGAGCTTTAGTGCAGAATTCTACCAGACCTTCAAAGAAGAGCTAATACCAATGATCCTCAAACTATTCCATAAAAAAGAATCAGAAGTAACAGTACCTAATTCATTCTAAAAAGCCACAATTACTTTGAAACATAAACCACACAAGGACCCAACAGAAGAAGCAAAGTTCAGACTAATTTCACTCATGAATATAGATGCAAGAATACTGAATAAAACTCTTGCAGATCATATCCAAGAAAAAAATCAAAACCATCAGGCACCATGATGTAGTAGGCTTCATCCCAGGGATGTAAAGTTGGTTCAATATACAAAATTTCATTAATGTAATCCACGATATAAACAAACTCAAAGGAAAAAATCACTTGAATATCTTATTAGATGCTAAAAGAAGCATTTGACAAAATACAACACCCCATCACATTGAAAGTTTGCAAGAGATCAGGAATTCAAGGCCCACACTTAAACATAATAAAAGCAATATACAACAAACCAACAGCCAATATCAAATTAAATGGAGAGATAACAGAAGCAATCCCACAAAAATCAGGGACAGGCTCCTCATTCCTCCCATATAAATTTAATATAATACTCAAAGTACTACCTAGAAAAATAAGACAACAAAAGTAGATCAAAGGGAAACAAATTGGCAAAGAAGTTACAGTATAACTATTAGCAGATGATATGATAGTATGAAAAAACAACCAAAAAAAAATCTACCAGGGAGCAAACACAGCTGATAAACAACCTAAACAAACTGGCTAGGTACAATATTAATTTAAATAAATCTGTAGCCTTCCTTTAAACAGGTGATAAATGGGCTGAGAAAGAAATTAGGGAAATGACACCCTTCCCAATAGTCAAAAATAATATAAAATAATCTTGAGGCAACTAACCAAAGTAGTCAAAGATTTATATGACAAGAATTTTAGGTCTCTCAACTTCAAGAATAGAAGAAGGCCTCAGAAAATGGAGAGATCTTCCATGCTCATGGATTGGTAAAATTAATATGATAAAAATGACCAACTTGTCAAATCAATCTGCAGATTCAATGCAATCCCCATCAAAATCCCTACACAATTCATCAAAGATGTGGAAAGAGCAATTCTCAAATTCATCTGGAAAAACAGAAAACACAGGCTAGTAAAATACAATTCTTAACAATAAATGAACTTCTGTGGGGAATCACCATCTCTGACTTCAAGCTATACTACAGAGCAATAGTGATAAAAAACTTCATGGTATTGGTACAGAGACAGACAGGATGATCAATGGAATAGAACTGAAGACCCAAAAATAAAGCCACACATTTATGGACACTTGATCTTTTACAAAGATGTCAAAAATATACAATAAAAAAGAAGGAGTCTTCAATGAATAGTGCTTGCAACCTGTATGTAAAAAAATGAAAATATTTGTCACCTTGATAAAGCTCAAAATCAAGTAGATCAAAGACCTCAACTTAAAGCCAGATACACTCAAATCTAATAGAAGGGAAAGTGTGAAAAAGCCTCAAAATCATTGTCACAGGGAGAAATTTCCTAAATAGAACTCCAATGGCTCAGGCTCTAAATCAAGAATGGATAACTGGGACCTCATGAAACTGGAAAGCTTCTGTAAGGCAAAGAACAAAGTCAATAGGACAAACCGGCAACCTAGAGATTGGGAAAAAAGATTTACTACCTCACATTCAATTGAGGGCTAATGTCCAAAATATATAAAGATTTCAAGAAGCTAACCACCAAAACCACCAAACAACCCAATCAAATAATAGGATATAGAACTGAACATAGGAATCTCGGAAGACTGAGAAGCACTTAAAGAAAAGTTCAAAGTCCTTATTCATCAGGGAAATACAAATCAAAACAACCCTGAGATTTCACCTCACATCAGTGAGAATGGCTAAGATAAAAAACTCAGGTGATAACGGATCCTGGTGAGGATGTGGAGAAATAGGAACACTCCTCCATTGTTGGTGGGATTGCAAGTTGGTAAAACCACTCTGGAAATCAGCCTGGAGGTTCCTCAGAAAATTGAACATGAAGACCCACATATACCACACCTGGGCATATACCCAAAACATGCTCCAACATACACGGGGACATGATCAGGTAGTGGGGAGGAAACAGGACTGAAGCCATGAGGCCCATCAAGAAGAATGCAAAACTGTCAACCTTGGAAGTTATGAGGTGGGGGGACATTGTAGAATGTACTGGAGACCTGGGGTGTGAGAGAGTATCAGGATTCAAAAGTAGGAAGGGGCCTTGAATGATGTGCTCTACAGTGAGGAGAGGGAACTTCTAGGGTCCACCTTCAGTGGAGGGACAGGACCTCAAGTGATCGGATGGGGTTTCCATCTCTCAGCCAAAAGTTATGACCCAGAATTGTTCCTGTCTGAAGGAAATTCAGGGACAAAAATGGAGAAGAACATGAGAGAAAGGAAGTCTAGTGGCAGGCCAAAATTGAGATCCAGATCTAGGTGAGGTCTGGGCTACTGACACTGTTACTGATGCTGTGGTGTGCTTGTAGGCAGAAGCCTAGCATGGCTGTCCTCTGAAAGGCACAGCAAGCATCTGAAAAATCAGATATAGATACTAGCACTCAATCAATGAACAGAAGCCAGGGACCCCTGTGCTTAAACTGGGGAAAAGCTGGAAGAAACTGAGGAGGAGGGCAGTGCCATGGGAAGACCTGCAGTCTCAACTGACCTGGATCCCCATGATCTCTCAGATACTGAGCCATAAACCGGGCAGTATAAGGCTCCTGACATATATAGAGCAAAAAAATGTCTAGTCTGGCCTATGTGAGAGAAGATATACCAACCCTGGAGAGACTTGAGGCCCCAGGGTGTGGGAAGGCCTGCTGGGGTAGGGATGGTGGGTTGGGAATATTCTCTTGGTGACATGGGGAGAGTAAGAGGTATGGATTGGAGAGCAGTTAGGGGATAAATTGAGAGGGGCATAATGTCTGAACTATAAAAAAAAAGAATTAAAGAATAAAAATAAATACATTTTAAAAAAGAAGATTGGGCTCCACAACTCTATACCTTGATTGGTTGTAGTTTTTTATAATGGTCACTGTAGCAATGAGAAGTTTTTTTGATGTGAGGTAAAAAATACACTTATCTTTGGGTATAAGAAAAATATTTTAGAATTTATTTAGGGATTTAGTAATGTGATAGTTGTATGTTCTTCTCCAAAGCCCATGATTTTTCTAGCTATAAAGAGTTGCCTAGGATTACAGAACCAGGTATTAATTCTTTCTTACTGTAAGTGTTCCAAATCCAATTTTAGAGCTATTGGTTACCACCAAGATATGTATGCCACTAATGTGTGCTTAGGTTTATTGTGTTATGCTGCTCATTGTTGTGGTTCAAAGATATCTTTCCTAGGTAGATTGTTGGTTTGTCCCTCATTTGAATGCTTGAATGGTACCATGAAAATGGTACAATGAAATGATACCATGAAATCCAGTCTTAGAGAGGTGGCAATAAAGTCACTTCCAGAAACCGGATTTCTCTTTAATTCAAAGATACTGAGATAAAGAAAGAACATCTAAGAATAAATATTTAGGAAGAAAGTATACAACTGTGGGGAAAACGTCTGTCTCTATAAATAAGGGGAAAATTCAAAGTAAAATCTCAGGGGCTAAAATTTTCAGAGATGTGGAAAATACTGAGAGGACAGGTGAGAACACCTCTGCTGCCCACATTCCTGACCCAAGATGAACCAACAGGAGCCCCCTGGACACAGGAACCAAGGAGAAGTCTGAGATGGGAACCTTCCAGTTTCTGCCTGCATCCAGAGCTGACCCTGTGACACAGCTCTCTGTATCCAGATCCTGCTGGAAAAAAGAAGGTCTCCAGTAGTGTTGACACCCAGGCATACAGGAGGGTGAAGTACCTGTCAGAGACAGCAAGAGCAGCTAACAGCAGATGATGAGAGGCAAGGGCAAGAACCTAAACAACAGAAACCAAGGCCACATGGCATCATCAGAACCTTGTTTCTCCACCACAGCAAGACCTGGATACCCCAACACATCAGAAAAGCAATACTTTGATTTAAAATCACAACTCACCATGATCTTAGAGGACTTCAAAAAGGACATAAATAACTCCCTTAAAGAAACACAGGGCAACACAGGAAAACAGGTAGAAGCCCTTAAAGAGAAAACACAAAAATGCCTTAAAGAAGTAGAGGAAAACATAACCAAACAGGTGAAGGAAATTAACCAAAAAAAAAAATCCAGGATATAAAAACAGAAATAGAAACAATAAAGAAATCACAAAGGTAGAAAACCTTGGAGATAGGAAAGTCTAAAAAAGAGATCAGGAGTCATAGACACAAGCATACAAAAGATATGAATACAAAAGAATACAAGAGATAGAAGAAATAATCTCAGGGACAGAAGATAGCATTGAAAACATTGATATAGCAGTCAAAGAAAAAGCAAAGTGCAAAATGTTCTTAACACAAAACATCCAGGAAATCCAGGACACAATGAGAAGATCAAACCTAAGGATAATAGGTATAGAAGAGAACAAAGATTCTCAACTTAAAGGGCCAGTAAATATCTTCAACAAAATTATAGAAAACTTCACTAACCTAAAGAAAGAGATGCCCATAAATATACAAGTAGCTTACAGAACTCCAAATAGATTGGACCAGAAAAGAAATTCCTCCCATTATATAATAGTCAAAATACCATATGCACAAAACAAAGAAAAATATAAAAAGCAGTAAGTGAGAAAGGTCAAGTAACATATAAAGGAAGACATATCAGAATCACATCAGATTTTTCACCGGAGACTACAAAAGCCAGAAGATCCTGGGCAGATGACATACAGACCCTAAGAGAACACAAATACCACCCATGGCTACTATATCCAGCAATACTCTCAACTAACATAGATGGAGAAACCAAGATATTACATGACAAAACCAAATTTATAAAATATTTCTCCACAAATCCAGCCCTACACAGGATAATAGATTGAAAACTCCAACAGAGGAAGAATACTTTACCCTAGAAGAAGCAAAGAAGTTATGCTCTTGCAACAAACCCAAAAGAAGAGAGCAACAAAAACATAATGCCACGTCTAATAAAAATAACATTAAACAAAAATCCCTTTTCCTTAATATCTCTTAAATTCGATGGACTCAAATCCCCAGTAAGAAGACATATTCTAACAAACTGGATACGTAAAGAGGACCCAGCATTTTGCTGCATACAGGAAACATACCTTAGTGACAAAGACAGACACCATCTCAGAGAACAGGAATGAAAAACAATTTTCTAAGCAAATGGTCTCAAGAAACAAGCTGGAGTAACCATTCTAATATCGAATAAAATTGACTTTCAACCAAAATTATCAAAAAAGATAAAGGAGGACACTTCATATTTATCAAACAAAAAAATCCATCAAGATGAACTCTAGATCCTAAATATCTATGCTCCAATGCAAGGGGACTTGCATTCATAAAAGAAAACTTACTAAAGCTCAAAGCACACGTTGCAACTCACACAATAATGGCAGGAGATTTCAACACTCAACTCTCATCAATGGACAGATTATGGAAACAAAAATTAAACAGAGACATAGAGAGACTAAGAAAAGTTTTGAACCAAATGAACTTAACAGATATTTATAGAACATTTCATCCTAAAACAAGAGAATATACATTCTTCTTAGCACCTCATGGTACCTTCTCCAAAATTGACCATATATTAGGTCATTAAATAGCCCTCAACAGATACAAGATTGAAATAAGTCCATGCATCCTATCAGATCATCACGTGCTGAAGGTAGTCTTCAATAACAACAAAAACAACACAAAGCCCACAAATACATGGAAGTTGAACAACACTCTACTCAGTGATAATTTGGTCACGGAAGAAATAAAGAAATTAAAGACTTTTTAGAATTTAATGAAAATGAAGATACAACATACCCAAACTTATGGGACACAATGAATCCAGTGCAAAGAGGAAAACGCATAGGTCTGAGTACCTCCAAAAAGAAACTGGAGAGAGCATACACTAGCAGCTTGATAGCACACCTAAAAGCACTAGAAGAAAAAGAAGCAAATACACCCAAGAGAGGAAGACAGAAAGGCTCAACCAGGGTAGGGGAATGTCAGGGGACAGGGGGAGAGCGGGAAGGCGTAGATGGTTGTGTGGGGGAAAGGGAATAACATTTGAAATGTAAATTGAAAATATCCAATAAAAATATTGTAACCAGAAATTATAATGCCTCAGTTTATATCCAGGGCAAAGAAGGATAAATCTACAGAATTGAGTTAAAGGTATCAAATGATGATTATTGATCACATTCCAATATTTGTTCAAGACAAAGGTTGTATATGGTATAATCCAAACATTGAACATCATATATTAAATCACAGAGTTAGAAAGAAGAGAAAAATGATACCACAATTCTACAACACAGAATACCTTTGCATATCTTATGTTTACTTGAGGTGAGAGGAAGAAATGACACTACTCCTGCTGAAAATCAAACTGTCAGCTCCTACAAAGTAAACCAATGTCAGCAACAATAAAGTTTTAAAAAATCTAGAAAAATAAAACTCTTTGACCCGACTCTGGACTACATGATAGAGATGAAAACATTACAGATAATTTCTTTTGAGGAAATTAAAAGCTACAATCCTATTGTGCACACAAACACTGATACACACACACACACACACACACACACACACACACACACACACACACACACATACACACCTGAACCCAGAAGATACCATGTTGGATACAGTTTAATCTCAGTTACTACCAGTAACTTAAGATATTTTGGGCCTTGTCAGCAGTTAGCTGCTGAGTTGTTAGTATTTATCTTAGTCTTCTATCAACTACTTGTGATGAAAATGACCTAGGCTAGAGCATTAAAAACACAGCTGAGGGGTTGGGGATTAAGCACAGTGGTAGAGTGCTTGCCTAGCAAGCACAAGGCCCTGGGTTTGGTCACTAGCTCCGGAAAAAAAGAAAAAAAAAGTGTGAGCTAAAAACACAGCTGAGGTACCTTTTTTTATAGAGGATGTATTCTGATTATGTTTCCCAGGAGGTCTGGTAAGATGGCCTTGGGTCATTTCAGTGACCTAAAAATCTAAGAAAAAAGAATAGTGTACACGATGGCTAGTCCCGTGTGTGTGTGTGTGTGTGTGTGTGTGTGTGTGTGTGTGTGTGTGTGTGTGTGTGTGTGTTGGAGGGGGCAGTTCCAGATGGCATATTTCATCAGCTTTTTAAATTTAACTTACTTAGCACTTTTCTCATGCTATCCCAGTAATCACTCTAGTTTATGTGGGGTGGTGAAAAGGAATTGTAGTAAAAGTGATGAGTCTGGAATAGATTCTGAGATCACTAAAATACATTTTGGCAGTCAACTATAGTCATATAGAAGAAATGTCAAGTATTTAGGTAGAGATGTAACTACTTGGATTTAAGACTCAAGATAAACATAGTCATAAAATAAACAACTATTCTAATCTTAGATTTGCAGAGTCTATTAACTGAGTGAATGACCAGAATCCATAAGCCCATTGAATATTAACTGTATACTAAATTGCATTGCATATTAATACCTGAGAATTTAAAACATTAAGCTTGTAGTACAACAGAAAATGAGTGTCTGGACATATAGATTAGAAAATATTACTGTTCATGATCACTCACTTACCTATAAATCAACATCCATTTATTGAACACTTGGTTGTACCTGATACTAAAATGTGTGCAAAAACAGATAACATTCTCCTAATGAGCCCAGACTACCAGCAGAAATGAAACAAATATATCACAATTACCATACAAAGGAAGATTGTGTCTTGAAAGAAGATGTAAGAAACATAAATTTTTCCAGTGTGAGTGAAGTTTAAGTCCACAGATGGAAAAGTGTTCTAGTCAGAAGAAATAAATTGGCAGAAGTAGAAAAGCATAGAATTTGTTCAGTGAATAATATATTGTTCCATGAATAATATTGTGTGTAGCTAGAATTATATTGCAAAGAGTGAGTTCCCCCTGAAAACCAGACCACTGACAAGTTAGATGTGTATATCTCATATTAGGAGGAGTCCAGCAAACTCAAGAGACAGAGAGAGAGTGTGAGTTATAAAATCATCCAGAGAAGGGAGGGAAAGCCAGTGTGGAGTGAGTTAATGGCTGGATTGTTATTTTGGGCAAATAAGACACACTCCCACCAGACACCTACTGAAAGACTGAAAATACAATTCAGACTTGCTGTCACAGGAAAACTAGGGTCATTATCCTTCTACTCCCATCTGTCTTTGGTTAAGGGTTGCTGCTTCCCAAGCACTCACATCAAGACATTTCAAGTAGACATGCCTCTGCAACTACAGAAACCCCTCAGGCAAGTAGACACTGGTACTTAAGGCAAAAAGCCTTTCAAGTGTACAGAGACATGGCTTCTGAACCTGCAGGCAAGCCACAGGCAGGACAGCATCTTTAAAAGAAGAGGAAGTTAAAGTACCAAATATGAGGCAATCTCACAGCCTGTGTACTCCTTTCATCTATATTCAAATCAGTAGTCATTTTAGAGATTTGCACATTATGCCTGTACTTGAGAAAGGAGTCTGCATGTGCCAGGAACTGGAAGAGAGGATTGAAGTACATCCCAAAATGAGAGACCTACTAGTAAAAAACAAGAATATGATGCTCTCTCTCTCTCTCTCTCTCTCTCTCTCTCTCTCTCTCTCTCTCTCTCTCTCTCTCTGTGTGAGAGAGAGAGAGAGAGACAGAGAGAGAGAGAGAGACAGAGAGAGAGAGAGAGAGAGAGAGAGAGAGAGAGAGAGTCTTTGTATGAGAGAGGTGGGGAGGGAGGAGAGAGAGATCAAACTTGACAGAATAAGGTGTGGACAGTATGAGACTGGTGACTGGAAAATGAAGGATGTAGGAAACTCAGATATTTTCACTCTGGAGAAAAATGTTACATGAACAGAAACTAAGAAATTCAAAGAGTAGGAGATACACATACACACACACACACACACACACACACACACACACACACACACATATTCTGTTTGAAATTTACTTCAGCTTTTAAAATCTTTCTCCTAAATTTTGTCTGGGCCACTCTCAATTTATGACCTATTGTAGCCATTGAAGGTGCTCTTCTGAAATTCTATACCCAGAAAAACAGGGTTAAGTGGAAGCCACCTTTATAACCGTCACTGCACACTAAACTCCAGGCTGGTTTCTATTTCTAGTTTTAGTTTCTGATTTGCACTTTTGTTTTTTACTTATATTTCCTATGGTGGTATTTCCATTGTAAAACCACAAGTCTGGTCTCACCTGTAAGGGAAATCTGTCTTGGACAGAAAGTAAAACATCTCCTTAAGACGAGTTTAATGCTGTAACTACCCTGACAATAGTGAGGCATACATCTTACACATTGTTTGTCAAGGTATCCCAATACTTGTCAGGGCATTTATAGGTTTCCTGGTTTCTGCTTACACTACTAATACACTGGAAAGAACATTAGGACCTCCTCCCTCTTCATGTTTTATGATGCTTGGTTAGCTTGTTTGCTTGCTGGCTAAATGGCTGGATGGCTGGATGGTGGAGCTGCTGCTACTGGAAACAAAGCATGATCAGGGGAATGCTCCAGTGAGTCCACAGTGGTTTATTAGCATGGATTCACAACAAGTATACTTTTCAAAATTTTCTCTTGAAAAAGGAAATTGTGTCCAAGGTACTTTTGCCTCAGCTATTTTAACTCATTGGAAAACTAGTAAAACAGTAAAATAAAAAAAATGCTACAATGATTGTGATTTATAGTTTGTGGCAGTCTGAACCAATATATAGTATGGTCAAATAACAAAAGCACACAAATGCTGTTGGGAGTGAATCTCTGAAAGATAAACAGTGAGAGGAAAGGGTTAGGCTAAGGAGATTACATTTCGTATCAAAGAGATATTGAGTTAATTCTGTGGCTGCTGCCATAGAGTCAGCCAGCCAAACTCATCTTCCACCTATAGTTTTTCCAAAACAAGTTTCACTTCCTCCCAGAGGAGTTGTAAGAGGTAAGAGTGCCACCTACAGACATATGAATGCTAAATATTTATTAGACCTTTTAGGGATACTTTCTTTTTTTCAGTTGTGCAATATCTTGAAGTTTCATAGTAAAAAGCTGGGGGCAGTCATAAAGTTTAGAGGAAACATTTCATATCTATGGGAGGAATTAGCAGAGGAAAACGGCGGCAGATGTGAATATATTCCATTGCATTCATGTATAAAATTCTCAAAACTAAATATAATTGTAATTTAAAAGGAGATGTGTTGTGTGTGTGTGTGTGTGTGTGTGTGTGTGTGTGTGTGTGTGTTAGACAGGAAACAGGAATCTTTTTTCCTTTTCTTATTGGATGTTTCCTTTTTTACAATTCAAATGTGATTCCCTTTCCCAGTTTCCTGTCCACATGTGCCCTAACTCCTCTCCTTCTTCTATAAGAGTGGTCCCCCCACATCCACCCCTCTTCCCGGCAACCACTGACATTACTTTACACTGGGGGTCCTAACTTGGCAGGATCAACGACTTCTTCCTTTGGTGCCCATAAAGCCATCCTCAGCTACATAGTCAGCAGGAGCCATGGATAGGTCCATGTATAGTCTTTGGGTAGTGATTTATCCCTGGAAGATATGGATGGTTAGCATTGTTGTTCTTATGGGGTTGCAAGCCACTTCAGCTCCTTCAATCCTTTCTCTAATTCCTCCAATGGGAACCCCATTCTTAGTTGAATGGTTTGGTGCTACCATTTATTTGGCTCAGCATTTGACTTGCTCTGATTGTGTCTCTCAGGAGACATCTACATCCGATTCCAGTCAGCATGCAATTCTTAGCTTCATCAATCTTATGTACTTTTGGTGAATATATATATATATATATATATATATGTATATATATATATATATATATATATGGTATGGGCTACATGTAGAGAATGCTCTGAATGTCAATTTCTTCAGTCTCTGCTCCAAACTTTACTTCCATATCCCCTCCTATAAATATTTTTGTTCCCCCTTTTAAGAAGGAGTGAAGCATCCACACTTTAGTCATCCTTCTTCTTGAGCTTCCTGTGGTCTATGGATTGTATTGGGCATAATTCAAGCTTTAGGGTTAATATCCACTTGTCAGTGAGTACATACCATGTGTGTTTTTCTGTGATTGGGTTAACTCACTCAGGATGATATCTATTTTCCTATGAATTTCAGAAATCAGTGTTTTTGATATCTGAATAGTACTCCATTGTGTAGATGTATGACATTTTCTCTATCTATTCCTCTGTTGAAGGGCATCTGGGTTATTGCCAGTTTCTGGCTATTATAAATAAGGTTTCTATGAACATAGTGGGGCATGTTTCTTTGTTGTATGTTCAGAATACTTTGGGTATATACCCAGGAGGGGTATAGCTGAGTCCTCAGGTAGTGGAATGTCCAATTTTCTGAGGAAACTCCAGACTGATTTCCAGAGTGTTTGTACCAGCTTTCAATCCCAGCAACAATGGAGGAGTATTCCTCTTTCTCCACATCCTCGCCGGAATCTCTTGTAACCTGAGATTTTTTTAACTTAGCCATTCTTCCTAGTGTGAAGTGAAATCTCAGGGTTGTTTTGATTTGCATTTCCCTGATGACTAAGGATGCTGAACATTTCTATAGGTACTTCTCAGCCATTTGATATTTCTCAGCTGAGAATTCTTTGTTTAGCACTGTGCCCCATTTTTAATAGAGTTATTTGGCTCTCTGGAGTCTAACTTCTTGAGTTCTTTGTGCATTTTAGATATTAGCCCTCTATCAGATGTAGGATTGGTAAAGATCTTTTCCCAATCTGTTGGTTGCCATTTATCCTAATGACCTGACAGACCCTTGAAGATTTATGAGGTCCCATCTATCGATTCTTGATCTTAGAGCACAAGCCATTGGTGTTTTGTACAGAAAAATTTCCCCAGTGCCCACGTGTTCTATGCTCTTCCCCATCTTTTCTACTATTAGTTCGAGTGTATCTGGTTTCATCTGGAAGTCCTTAATCCACTTGGACTTAAGCTTTTTACAGGGTGATAAGACTGGATTGATTTGCATTCTTCTACATGCTGACCTCCAGTTGAACTAGCACCATTTGTTGACAATGTTATCTTTTTTTCTATTAGAAGGTTTTAGCTCCTTTGTCAAAGATCAAGTGACCATAGGTGTGTGGGGTTCATTCCTGGGTCTTCAATTCTATTTCAGTGAAATACTTGCCTGTCTCTGTACCAATACCATATAGTTTTTATTTTTCACTATTGCTCTCTAATACTGCTTTAGGTCCAGGATGGTGATTCCCCCAGAAGTTCTTTTGTTGTTGAGAATAGTTTTTGTTATACTGGGTTCTTTTGTTATTCCAAATGAATTTACAAATTGCTCTTTCTAATTCTATGAAAGATTGAGTTGGAATTCTGATGGGGATTGCATTGAATCTGTAGATTGCTTTTGGCAACATGGCCATTTTTACTATATTAATCCTGCCAATCCATGAACATGGGAGGCCTTTCCATATCTAAGATCTTCAATTTCATTCTTCAGAGACTTGAAGTTCCTGTCATATAGATCTTTCACTTGCTTGGTTAGAGTCACACTGAGGTATTTTGTATTATTTGGGACTATTGTGAAAGACACTAGGGTGTCTTTCCTAATTTCTTTCTCAGTCTGTTTATCCTTTGAGTAGAGGAAGGCTACTGATTTGTTTGAGATAAGGTTATACCCAGTCACTTTGCTGAAGTTGTTTACCAGGCTTAGTATTTCTCTGGTGGAACTTTTATACTATCATATCATCTACAAATAGTAATATTGTGATTTCTTCCTTTCTAAATTGTATCCCTTTGATCTCCTTTTGTGGTCTGATTGCTCTGGCTAAGACTTTGAGTACTATATTTAATAAGTAGGGAGAGAGTGGGTAGCCTTGCTAGTCTATGATTTTAATGGGATTGCTTCAAGTTTCTCTCCATTTAGTTTAATGTTAGCTACTGGCTTGCTGTATATGGCTTTTACTGTGTTTAGTTATGGGCATTGAATTCCTGATCTTTCCAGGTCTTTTATCATGAAGGGGTGTTGAATTTTGTCAAATGTTTTCTCAGCATATAATGAGATGATCATGTGGTTTTTTTCTTTGGGTTAGTTTATATAGATTATTATGTTGATAGATTTCTGTATATTGAACCATCCCTGTATCCCTTGGATGAAGCCTACTTGATCATGACGGATGATCATTTTGATGTGTTCTTGGATTTGGTTTGCAAGAATATTATTGAGTATTTTTGCATCAATATTCATACGGGAAATTAGTCTGAAGTTCTCTTTCTTTGTGGGGGTCTTTGTGTGGTTTAGGTATAAGCATAACTGTGACTTCATAGAAGGAATTTGGTAGTGCACTCTCTGTTTCTATTTTGTGGAATAATTTGGACAGTATTAGTATGAGGTCTTCTATGAAGGTCTGATAGAATTCTGAATGAACACTCTGGTCCTGGGCTCTTTTTGGTTGGGAGATTTTTAATAACTGCTTCAATTTCTTTAGGAGTTATGGGATTGTTTAGATGTTTTATCTGATCCAGAATTAATTTTGATACCTGAATTTGTCTATAAAATTGTCTACTTCCTCCAGATTTTCCAGTTTTGCTGAATATAGTCTTTTGTATTAGGATCTGATGATTTTTTGAATTCCTCAAATTCTGTTGTTGTGTCTTCCTTTTGATTTCTGATTTTTTAATTTGAATACTGTCTCTGTGCCATGGTTAGTCTGGCTAAGGATTTATTTATCTTGTTGATTTTCTCAAAGAACCAGCTCCTGGTTTTGTTGATTCTTGTATAGGCCTTTTTGTTTCTACTTGTTTGATTTCAGACCTGAGTTTAAATATTTCCTGCTTTCTACTCCTCTTGAGTGTATTTGCTTCTTTTTGTTACCCAGCATTTAGGTGTGCTGTCAAACTGCTAATATATGTTCTCTCCTGTTTCTTTTTGGAGACATTCAAAGCTACAATTTTTTATTTTAGCACTGCTTTCATTTTGTCCCATAAGTGTGTGTACGTTGTGCCTTCATTTTCATTAATTTCTAAAAAGTCTTAAATTTCTTTCTTTATTTCTTCCATGACCAAGTTGTCATTGAGTAGAGTGTTGTTCAGCTTCCATGTATATGTGGGCTTTGTGCCCTTTTTATTATTATTGAAGACCACCCTTAGTATAAGGTGATCTGATAGGCTGCATGGGATTATTTCAATATTCTTGTATCTGTTGAGGCCTATTTTGTGACTGATTATATAGTCACTTTTGAAAAATGTACCATGAGGTGCAGAGAAGAAAGTATAATCTTTTTTTTTAGGATGAAATGTTCTATAAATATCAGTTAAATCCATTTGGTTAATAACATCTGTTAGTTTTTCTATGTCTCTGTTTAATTTCTGTTTCCATGATCTGTCCATTGATGAGAGTGGGTTGTTGAAATTTCCTACTATTATTGTGTGAGGTGCAATGTGTACTTTGAGTTTTAAGAGGTTTCTTTTATGAATGTAGATGTCCTTGTATTTGGAGCATAGATTTTTAGAGTTGAAAGATCTCTTGGTAGGTATTTCCTTTGATGAACCTGAAGTGTCCTTCTTTATCTTTTTTGATAACTTTTGTTGAAAGTCAATTTTATTCAATATTAAAATGGCTACTCCAGCTTGTTTTTCGTACCATTTGCTTGGAAAGTTGTTTTCCAGTCTTTTACTCTGAGTTATTGTCTGTCTTTGTCTCTGAGGTGTGTTTCCTGAATGTAGAAAAATTCTGGGTTCTCTTTGCGTATTCAGTCTGTTAGTTTGTGTCTTGTTATTGGGGAATTGATTCCATTGATGTTAAGAGATATTAAGGAATAGTGATTGTTGCTTCCTATTATTTTTCTTGTTAGAATTGGAATTTGTGTGTCCCTTTTTATTTGGTGTCATTGCAAGGAGGTTACTTCCTTGCTTTTACTAGGGTGTAGTTTCCCTACTTGTACTGGAATTTTCCATCTATTATCCTTGTAAGGCTGGGTTTGTAGAAAGATAATGTGTAAATTTGGTTTCATCATGGAATATCTTGGTTTTTCTATCTATGTTAATTGAGAGTTTGGCTGGATATAGTAGTCTGGGCTCACATTTCTGTTCTCTTAGAGTCTGTATGACATCTGCTCAGGATCTACTGGCTTTCATAGTCTCTTGAGAGATGTCTGATGTAATTCTGATAGGACTGTCTTTATATGTTACTTGACCTTTATCCCTTACTGCTTTTTATATTTTTTCTTTGTTTTGTGCATTTTGTGTTTTGACTATTATATGATAGGAGGACTTTCTTTTCTGGTCCAATCTATTTGGAGTTCTGTAGGCCTCTTCTTTGTTTATGGGCATCTCTTTCTTTAGGTTAAGGAAGTTTTCTTCTATAAATTTGTTAAAAAAACATTTACTAGCCCTTTAAGTTTGGAGTCTTCATGCTCTTCAATACCTATTATCCCTAGGTTTCATCTTCTCATTGTGTCCTGGATGTACTGTATATTTTGGCCTAGGAGCTTTATGCATCTTATATTATCTTTGATGGTTGCATCGATGTTTTCTATGGTATCTTCTGCTCCTAAGATTCTCTCTTCTATCTCTTTTATTCTTTCTGTGACGTTTGCATTTATGCCTTTTGATCTTTCTCCTAAGTTTTCTATCTCCAGGGTTTTCTCCCTTTTTGCTTTCTTTACTGTTTCTATTTCCATCTTTAAATACTGGATGGTTTTGTCTGTTTCCTTTACCTGTTTGGTTGTGATTTCCTGTAATTCTTTATGAGATTCTTTAAGGCAATTTTGTGTTGCCATTTTAAGGGCTTCTATTTGTTTACTTGCATTCTCCTGTATTTCTTTAAGGAAGTTATTTATGTCCTTCTTAAAGTCCTCCAGCAGCATCATAAAATGTGATTTTTAAATCCAAATCTTACTTTTCTGGTGTGTTTGGATATCTAGTATTTGCTTTGGTGGGAGAACTGGGCTCTGTTGATGCCAAGTAGTCTTGCTTTTTGTTGCTTGAGTTCCCGTGCTTGCCTCTTGCCATAAGGTTGTGTCTGGTTTTGGCTTGACCCTCCTGTAGGCCTGTGTGTCAGCATTCCTGTAGACCTGTTTTCTTTCAGCCAGATCTGGGAACAGACGGCTCTGCTCTCAGGTGTCTAGGTGTTCCTGTAGACTGGCTTTCAGCTATCAGTGCAGGCAGAAACCTGAAGGGTCCAGCCTTTGACTGCTTCTAGGTCCCTGTGCCCAGGGGGTCAATGATGGCACAAGGAGATATACTCTTGGGTCAGGAATGTGGGCAGAAATTTTTGTCTACTCTGGGTTCTCAGGAATGTCCACACTTCTGAGGGTCCAGCTCTCTTCCCCATGGGATTTTCAGGAATCTTTAAAAAGAACTAGATTTTAGGCCAGAATGTAAGTAGAGGAAGCTGTTACTTTAAAAACAATTTACAATCTGAAGAAAGAACTCACAAAGGGAAGACAAGGTTACGCCTAGCTGTGCTGCAGGTAAATACACAGAAATACACACACACACATGCACATGTAGACACACACATGTGGGTCCCTACATGCAGTCATGTGTACATGTATTAATCTACTGAACCTGAGCATGGCTGTTTTTTCCTGATAACATTTTGGCTTTTCAGCTACTTCTATGCCATCCAAGTTCTGATCTCCTTGATATCCATGATGAGAAATTATAGACAAATTACATTCACATATCTTAGGAATCTGCTGAGATTTCTGTAGTTAAAAGAGTAACAGTATCTGAACAGGGTCCAAGAATGGAGTCTTGTGAGGGAAATTCTGAATGCATGTGAGAAAACTCCAAGAAAACAAGACAAGTAAGTGTCTTGGGACCTTAATTTGTTCAAAAGTGTAGAATTCTTCTTGGAAAGTGCTTTTCTATTTCTTCCAGGTATAGTGGATTAGAGAAGGTTTACTTTAGATAATTCATTATAACTTGCTACTGATATATGTTTATTTGCTTCTATGGAAAAACATTTTTTGCCATATGTAGTTTGTCCTTCCCTTTATATATAGCTGAAACTCAAATTTACTCAAGTTATCTTGTTTAACCCACAGGATATGCATTTCCTGATGCTATGAATAAAATCTGCTATTGCATGAGGATTTAGTCCGCCTCATTTCTAATTCCAGATTCTACCCTCTTTCTAGCATTAAACCATGAGCAACTTGCCCTCTCCTCAGATTACACTTCATAACCATTGTCTGTCACTACTAACCTGAATCAAAACTATCTTGTTCACCCAAGAGCACTGGCAGGTTTTCTCATGATTTACATGGTGTGATTTGATCTTGCCTAAACAATACTAGGTAGCAATCCTTAAGACTGGACCTTCTATTTCCAAGAACACTACAAAGACACAGGACTTAGACGAATCCAGCTGGATTTGACTCAAAATCTCTTTTCTTGCAATCTAATTATCATGGTGCCAAAAATACTACAACCCTGTAATACAATTTATCATGTTGACCCCAATCACTATATTATTTTTGTTATTACTTCATAACTGTAATTTTGCTATTGTTGTGAATTGTAGTGCAAGTACTATTTTTTGGAGATGGAGGCTTGCTAAGGAGGTTAGTGATTAGTATTGGAGGGCCCTCAGTGTTGGTGGTTGCTACCCCTTGGTTGCTGATTCTGGATTCTATAGGAAAGTAGGTTGAAAAAACCAGAAGGGGCAAGTAAACAATACTCCTCCATGGTCTCTGTATCAACTTCTGCCTCCAGGTTTCTGCCCTGAATGTGTTCATGCCCTAAATTATTCCATAATGTACTGAAATGTAGAATTGTAAGCAAATAAACCATTTCTACTCCAAAGTGCTCTTGACTGATTTAGCTTTTGGTGATTTAGCACAACAATAAGGACCCAAACTGAGTGGAATTCATTTTTTCCCATCTAATACTATGAGGGGGTAACTGTTATTGTTGATATAGTATATGTGATGCTTTTAACATCTAAGTCAGTTCAGGATGTTATCCCAATTCAACAGAGTGGCAAGAAACAATTTTTGTTTCATGTATAAATAATCATTACATAAAACCTTATTATTTTTTACAATATTTATCTTCTGAAGTTCGACTAAAGAGACATTTTTCCATCTTATTTCTAATTGAATTATCCTTTTTGTCCTTCATGCTTTTCAAAATCTCTGTGTAATCCTCTACAGCAAGGTTAGATCTTGATTCATGATGAGTTGAAAGATGCTACATACAAAGTAAGATTCTGGTCTACCCTCATAATCTTACTCTAAAGATCAAGCTAGTAGAACCAAGGTGAATTGAAGGCAACAGAACCTCACTCTCTTATGATTTTCAACAGCTGAGACCCATTTTTCTGATCACAAATGCATTATTGAAAAATTAATCTTAACGATTTTCTTTTAATATTCTTACTACTAGACATTTGTGGTCAGTTTTTTAGTCATAACAAGATGAGAAGAGAATCACCCATTGATTTCATGAAAGGGTTAATCCAAGAATCATTGTTTGGAGAGGAGATGCATAAGATTAAACCATTGTAGCATCTGACATAATACAATGGCAATGCATTAATTGAGTATCTACCATTATGTCTAATGGGATATATGAAGAAAGAGAACAATTTTTTTAACATATCAATGAAATCTTCAAGTCACAGATCCTTGAGAACCTTTCAACCATCGAATTTCCAGCTTGTATTGAACTTATTTCCTAGAAATTGAGCATATACTTCTCTATTGAAGAAGTACTATTTGCTGTGGTTATTGACAGTCTTCAAAGGCCATGCTGACTTGAGAAGCAAATGAAATAGCAGAAGTCAACTATTCTCTAGCTGGATGCCCTTGATGCAGAACAGAAAAGGGGGAAATATGGGCACTCTGGGAAGCAAAACGAATGTCTCATCTGGGAATACAGTTTAAGTCTTTTGCCAAAAATGTGCAGAACACCTGACAATAACTACAATAATCCATTATATGATAAAAAATCTCACAAATATTATAAATGACATTTATGGTTAAAATTGTACTTTTGACCTCCTTGTGACTTATGTATAATAAGAATTCTTTTGTCTTCTTTTGACTTACATTTTATCAGCCTATAAATCTGTAAAAAGCACCTCATAAACCACCTAGTAAATTCCCTTCCTAAACAAGAGTTCTTTAGATAAAAATAAGTATATGGAAATCTATGATCCTACAAGCAGAGGTAAAATATAATCAAGGGGATAATAGAAAACATGTAATATGAAAAACAGAGGGTGTAATTACTGGAAGTTACATGTAGGTGAGAATTGAGGTGCAATTGGAGGAGTCAAGAGGTCAAGAGATAGCACAACCCTTTTTCTGAAGATACCACACATTAAGTTTACAAAATCTAACAAATAAATCTTGAACTAATCAGAAAACTCTTATCCAACCTAGTTTGTCTAGTGATAGAAAGGGCAACATAGGCTTCTGGGACTCTTATATATTGGCAGTCACAAAATGCTACAATATTGACCTTACAAGCAACATGTGAAATATGGCATGATGGTTCTTATGATAACTAACTGCTCTCTGACTTGATTTGAGACCTTTTCCACAGAGGGAACTCATACCTGGTAATACAGTATAAAACTGCTAAAAAATCTCATGGCTGGTGAAGTTATAGCCTCAAAGAAAACCTACTATTGTTATTTGTCTAAATGGTCATGTTGTAAAACTGGCTCTTTAAAATTTATGTTTATACTCATATATCTCTGTTGCTCTTCATCTTGGCCATCTTTATATTGGTAAATATAAAGACGAAGCAGTGGAAAATAGAGAGATTCATTATTGGTCAAAATGTTGAGAATAAGTTGCTGTAAGAGCTCAGTTATTGTGCATAAAGCTGTCATTGGGATGCTTACATGAGACTTTGACTGAGAAGGCCATATTGTAGTGTGTGTGTGTGTGTGTGTGTGTGTGTGTGTGTGTGTGCATGCGCGCGCACTTTAAATATAGAGTAAAAAATTCTTAACACCAACTTTCCTTCCTATTCACTTATCCTGAGAATATTTCCCCTCATATAAAGCAAGATCCTGATTTTATATGTGCAGAGTTCTTTAGAAAGAATTCTTCAAAATACACAGCTGGCAACCTTGATCTATGTTTTCACTGCCACTGATGCTTGTTATAGTCTGACTGTTTTTACATACCAAAAGTTAGAATGTTGAAAACTCAACAACAATGCAGTAGCAAATAGAGGCAGAATGTTTACAAGATGATTGGGGCTGCGCATCCTCATTAGGGGGATTAATTTCTTTTTTTCATTGGATATATTTTTATTTATATTCAAATGTTATCTCCTTTCCCAGATTCCCTTCCATAAACTCTCTATCCCATCCTCCTCCCCCTTCTTGTATGAGGATGTTTCCCTATGCCTTCCCGCCTCACTGCCCTGACATTTACCTACACTGGGGTCCAGCCTTGGCAGGAAAAAGGCTTCTCCCATTGGTGCCCAACAAAGCCATCCTCCAGCTATACAGCTGGAGACATGGGTCTGTCTATGTTTACTCTTTGGATAGTAGTTTAGTCCCTGGGAACTCTGATTGGTTGGTATTGTTTTTCTTTCTTTCTTTTTTTCTTTTTCTTTTGGAGTTACAAGCTGCTTCAAGTGCTTCAATCCTTTCTTTAATTCCTTCAATGGGAACCTTGTTCTCAATAAAATGGTTGGCTGCTAGCATTCTCAATTGTATTTGTTATACTCTGGCAGAGCCTCTCAGGAGACAGCTATATCAAGTTCCTATCAGCATGCACTTCTTGGATTTATCAATATTGTCTGGGTTTGGTGGCTGTATGTATATGGGTTGGATCCCAGGTGGAGCAGGCTCTGAATAGCCATTCATTCAGTCTCTGCTCCAAACTTTGTCTACATATCTCCTCCTATGAATATTTTTGTTCCCCCTTTTAAAAAGGATTGGGTCATCCCTACTTCGTTCTTCTTGAACTCCAAGCTACGTGTGGTCTGTGGGTTGTATCTTGGGTAATGTGAATTTTTGGGCTATTATCCACTTACTAGTGAATGCATCAGTGTGTGTGTGTGTGTGTGTGTGTGTGTGTGTGTGTGTGTGTGTGTGTGTTGTGTTTGTGATTGGGTTACCTCACTTAGGATGATATTTTCTAGTTCTATACCTTTGCCTATGAATTTTATGAAGTCATTGTTTTTGATAGCTGAGTAGTACTCCATTGTGTAGATATACTACATTTTTTTTGTATCAATTCCTCTATTGAAGGACATCTGGGTTCTTTCTAGCTTCTGGCTATTATAAATAAGGCTGCTATGAACATAGTAGATCATGTGTTATATATGTTGAATATATGTAGGAGTGTCTTTTGGGTATATGACCAGGAATGGTATAGCTGGGTATTCAGGTATTTCTATGTCCAATTTTCTGAAGAACCTCCAGACTGATTTCCATAATGTTTGTACCAGTTTGCAATCCCACCAACAATGGAGGAGTGTTCCTCTTTCTCCACATCCTTGCCAGCATCTGTTGTCACCTAAGTTTTTGATCTTAGCCATTCTGACTGGTGTGAGGTGGAATCTCAGGGTTGTTTTGATTTGCATTTCCCTGATGACTAAGGATGTTGAACATTTCTTTAGACGCTTCTCAGTCATTTGATATTACTCAAAATTAAGATATAAAGAAATTAAAGACTTTTTATAATTTAATGAAAATGACGGCACATCATATCCAAACTTACAAGACACAATGAAATCAGTGCTAAGAGGAAAACTCATTGCTCTGATGAGTTTTCAGAAAGGAACTAGAGAGAACATATACTAGCAGTTCAAGAGCACCCCTGAAAGCTCTAGAAAAAAAAAGAAGCAAATATACCGAAGAAGATTAGAGAGCAGAAAATAATCAAATTAAATGTTAAATCAACCAAGTAGAAACAAAAAGAACTGTACAAAGAATCAACAGTATCAGGAGCTGATTCTTTGTGAAAATCAACAAGATAGATTATCCTTTAGCCAGACTAACCAGAGGGCAGAGTGACAGTATCCAAATTAACAAAGTCAAAAATGAAAAGGTAGACATAATAACAACAGAAACTGAGAAAATTTAAAAAATTATCAGATCCTAATACAATAGTCTATACTGAAGAAAACTGAAAATTTGGAGGAAATGTACAATTTTCTTGACAGATATCAGGTACCAAGTTTAAATAAGAATCAGATAAACCATCTAAACAGTCCCATAATTTCAAAAGAAATAGAAACAGCCATTAGAGGTCACTTGATCATTGACAAAGGAGCTAACACCACCCAATGGAAGAAAGATAGCATCTTCAACAAATGGTGCTGGTTCAACTGGAGGTTAGCATGGAGAAGAGTGCAAAGTGATCCATTTTTTTCACCATGTACAAAAATTAAGTCCAAGTGGATTAAGGACCTGCATATCAAACCAGATACACTCAACCTAATAGAAGAAAAAGTGGGGAAAAGTCTCGAACATATGGACACTGGGAAAATTTTCCTCAAAAAAACACCAATGGCTCATGCTCTAAGATCAAGAATTGACAAATGGGACCTCATAAAATTGCAAAGCTACTGTAAGGCAAAAGACACTGTCATTAGGACAAAACGACAACCAACAGATTGGGAAAGGACATTTACCAATCCTACATCTGCTAGAGGGCTAATATCAAAAATATACAAAGCACTCAAGAAGTTAGACTCCAGAGAGCCAAATTCTCAACTGAGGATTATCAAATGGCCCAAAATCACCTAAAGACTTGTTCAACATGCTTAGTACTAGGGAAATGCAAATCAAAACAACCCTGAGATTCCACCTCACACCAGTCAGAATGGCTAAGATCAAAAACTCAGGTGACAGCAGATGCTGGTGAGGATGTGGAGAAAGACGAACACTCCTCTGTTGTTGGTGGGATTGCAAACTGGTACAACCACTCTAGAAATCAGTCTGGAGCTTCCTCAGAAAATTAGACATTCCACTTCCTGAGGAACCAGCTATACCTCTCTTGGGCATATATCCAAAAGATGCTCCAACATACAACAAAGACACATTCTCCACTATGTTCATAGCAGCTTATTTATAATAGCCAGGAGCTGAAAAGTACCCAGATGCCCTTCAACAGGCGAATGGATTAAAAAATGTGGTACATCTACATAATGGAGTACTACTAAGCTATCAAAATCAATGACTTCATGAAATTCATAGACACGTGGATTTATCTAGAAAATATCACCCTGAGTGAGGTTATTCAATCACAGAAAAACACACTTGGTATGCACTCACTGATAAGTGGATATTAGCCAAAAAGCTCGAATTACCCAAGATGCAATCCACAGACCACAGGAAGCTCAAGAAGAAGAATAACTAAAATGCGGATGTTCCCACTCCTTAAAAGTGGAAAAAAATATTCATAGGATGGATATGGAAGCAAAGTTTAGAGCAGCAACTCAAGGAATGGCCATTCAGTGCCTACCCACATGTGGCCAATATATATATATATATATCCATATATATATATATATATATATATATATATATATATATATATATATATATATATATATATCCACCAAAACTAGATAAGATTGATGAAGCTAAAAAATGCATGCTGAAAGGGACCACATCTAGATCTCTCCTGAGAGACACATCCAGACCATATCCAATACCGAGGTTGATGCTAGCAGCAAACCACCAAACTGAGAATAGGACCCACTTGGGGGGAATTAGAGGAAGGATTGAAAGAGGTGAAGGAGCTTGCAACCCCATAAAAACAAAAATGCCAACCAACCAGAGCTTCCAGGGACTAAACCACTACCAAAAGACTATATATGGACCGACCCAGGGCTCCAACTGCATATGTAGCAGAGAATAGCCTTGTTGAGGAACCAATGGAAGGGCAAGCCTTTGGTCCTGCCAATGTTGGACCCCCAGTGCAGGGGAATATGGGGGCAATAAGAGGGATATATAGGGGGAATACCCATATGGGGAAGGTGAGAGGAGGGAATGGGGACTTATGGACAGGAAACCGAGAAGGGGAATAACATTTGAAGTGTAAGTAAAGAAATATAGCCAATAAAATATTTTAAAAAAGAAGTTTCCCTACCAATAGAAGACCAGGGCAAGATGGGTTTCGTGAAAATTTCTACCAGACCTTCAAAGAAGACCTAATACTAATACTGTTCATACTATTCCACAAAATAGAAACAGAAGGAAATCTATTCTATTTGTTCCATAAAGCCAAAATTATGCTTATATCTAAACCAGAAAAAGAACAAACCAAGAAAATGAACTTTAGACCAAGTTACCTTTTTCTAATTAGCCTACTACCTTTATTTGTGTTATAGAAAGTAGTCTTTTATTTTCTTTCACCCAAAGGTAAATTATCAGCATTTGGATTTTTAAATGGTGAATTTCAACAAGATACATATATATCTTCCCATTTCTTTATGATGGTATCTTCTGGATAGCTTCTTCTTCCAGTTCCTAAGAAAACTTCTCCAGAAACAGACAGATAGACCAGTGGATTAGAATTGAAGATCCAGAAATGAACCCACACACCTATGGGCACTTGATTTTTGACAAAGGAGCCAAAACCATCCAATGGAAAAAAGATAGCATTTTCAGCAAATGGTGCTGGTTCAACTGGAGGTCAGTATGTACAAGAATGCATATCGATCCACACTTATCACCCTGTATAAAGCTTAAGTCCAAGTGGATCAAGGATCTCCACATCAAACCAGATACACGTAAACTAGTAGAAGAAAAAGTGGGGAAGCATCTCGAACACATGGGCACTGGAGAAAATTTCCTGAACAAAACACCAATGGCTTATGCTCTAAGATCAAGAATTGACAAATGGGATCTCATAAAACTGCAAAGTTTCTGTAAGGCAAAGGACACTGTGGTTAGGACAAAACAGCAACCAACAGATTGGGAAAAGATCTTTACCAATCCTACAACAGATAGAGGGCTTATATCCAAAATATACAAAAAACTCAAGAAGTTAGACCACAGGGAGACAAATAACCCTATTGAAAAATGGGGTTCAGAGCTAAACAAAGAATTCACAGCTGAGGAATGCTGAATGGCTGAGAAACACCTAAAGAAATGTTCAACATCTTTAGTCATCAGGGAAATGCAAATCAAAACAACCCTGAGATTTCACCTCACACCAGTGAGAATGGCTAAGGTCAAAAACTCAGGTGACAGCAAATGCTGGCGAGGATGTGGAGAAAGAGAACACTCCTCCTTTTTTGGTGGGATTGCAGACTGGTAAAACCATTCTGGAAATCAGTCTGGAGGTTCCTCAGAAAATTGGACATTGAACTACCTGAGGACCCAGCTATACCTCTCTTGGGCATATACCCAAAAGATGCCCCAACATATAAGAAAGACACATGCTCCACTATGTTCATAGCAGCTTTATTTATAATAGCCAGAAGCTGGAAAGAACACAGATTCCCTTCAACAGAGGAATGGATACAGAAAATGTGGTACATCTACACAATGGAATATTACTCAGCTATCAAAAACAATGACTTTATGAAATTCATAAGCAAATGGATGGAACTGAAAAATATCCTGAGTGAGGTAACACAGTTACAGAAAAACCCACCTGGTATGCACTCATTGATAAGTGGCTATTAGCCCAAATGCTCAAATTACCCTTGATGCACAGAACAAATGAAACTCAAGAAGGATGAACAAAATGTGAATGCTTCACTCCTTCTTTAAAAAGGGGAACAAGAATACCCTTGTCAGGGGATAGGGAGCCAAAGTTTAGAACAGAGGCAGAAGGAACACCCATTCAGAGCCTGCCCCACATGTGTCCCATACATATACAGCCACCCAATTAGATAAGATGGATGAAGCAAAGAAGCGCAGGCCGACAGGAACTGGATGTAGATCTCTCCTGAGAGACACAGCCAGAATACAGCAAATACATAGGCAAATGCCAGCAGCAAACCACTAAACTGAGAATGGGACCCCCGTTGAAGGAATCAGAGAAAGGACTGGAAGAGATTGAAGGGGCTCGAGACCCCATTAGAACAACAATGCCAACCAACCAGAGCTTTCAGGGACCAAGCCCCTACCCAAAGACTATACATGGACTGACCCTGGGCTCCAACCTCATAGGTAGCAATGAATAGCCTAGTAAGAGCACCAGTGGAAGGGTAAGCCCGCGGTCCTGTGACTGAACCCCTAATGAATGTGATTGTTTGAGTGAAGGTGGTAATGGGGGGAGGATGGGGAGGGGAAGCCCAAATAGAAGGGGAGATGGAGGAGTTGGGGGGATATTGGCCCCTAAACTGGGAAGGGGAATAACAATCGAAATGTAAATAAGAAATACTCAAGTTTAAAGATTAAAAAAAAGAAAGCTTCTCATAACCTAGGAATTCTTTCATTTTGTATACATCATTTTCCCTGTTTTATTTTCAATACATAATACATTTTCCTTCACATAGAGCAAATGATGGGCTCCTTCAGAATTACTGTATAGTACAGTTCTACTATTCTAGGCCATGGCCTGAATGGCTGTGGAGAGCTCTCTTCAGGATTGTCTAGCTACCAGAAGAGACATGGTAAAACTCCAGTGAAAGCATATCACTCAGCATATTTTCTTTTCTTCAAAACTGCATGGACAATGCTTTGCAAACACTTGACATGAAGTCTTTTTTTTTTTTTTGTAACTGAAGAATTGTCCTATTATATACGGAAAGAATGGGGCTCTAGGAGAACAAAAGGATCCCTTGAAGCAATACATATTTTGATTGTGACAATTGATCAGTTACTGATTTTTCTCATATGGAATAGAGAAAGTTATTAATGACGTAAATTCATTCTGTTGGATGGCCAGGAATGTAGCTTGTATGAGAAAGGAGACAAAGTTATTAGAAGAAAAGGAAGAAATAAGAAAAGGAAGACATATTCTCTGGTGCTCTAACACTATAATAAGCATGAAGGAAGTTCAAGTATAAAAGTTAATTTAGAAAATTTCAGTTCACAGATTATAAAGTATCTTATAACTATGAACTGTACCTAAGAAATATTTTTGTAGACAGACAATTATTTTTAGATGCATATGTGGTATGCGTGTGTGTGTCCATGTGTGCTTCTATTTCTGTTGATGTATGTGTATGACTGAGTGTTTCTCTATGTGAGCACTGTTGTACTAACCTATGTGTAGGCCTGAAGTTGACAACAAGACTTTTTTGGTCACTTATTGAGGCAGTGTTTTCACAATGAATTAAGAGCTCACTGATTTCATTAGTTTATATAGTTATCTTATAAGGAAATCTCTGTCTCTGTCATTCAATTGGAGGTAGCTGCCATTCCTGCCAGACATTTTACAGATCTTCTGGTAATCAAAACTTCGGTCCTCATACTTGAGGACCAATTCATCTCTACTAAGCCTTAGATACTCCTACATTTTATATGCAAAATACAATGTATTACTATTACCCCTTTACAGACAAACAACTTTTCCAGCTCACAGTATGTAACACATAACAAATGCTTAGTAAGATTTTATAGATAAAATAGTGTAGATAAAATAATGTGGTATTATAGTGAACTGTCTCTTTGAATGCAGATCTTCTAAATCATAAATCTATTTCAAATATCTTTTCAGTAATTCATAAGCTTGTCCAAAGAATGACCTGGATGAAGAGGGAGAGTGAATGAATCACATGCCTTCATTTTCCCGTTGAAGGATTTCATAATATTTGTGCTTGCTTGACTAAAAATATTTCACTCCATATAAATGTATTACTGATTATTGGAAAAATGAGCTCAAATAATGCATGTTTATGCAAAGTATCAAAAGAGTTAATTTCTTTTGTAGTTTCTGTCTAATTTTAGAGATTCTTGTGAATTAGACCGTATCCTTTATACTCTCACCTAAAATTATGTTTTAAAGGATTCATTGAACCAGTTGAATCTAGAAAGATATGCATAACCCGTGACCACTAATATTAGAACACTTATGCCCACTGAGACATGTGTGTCCTAATGTCTCAATCCCAAGAATGGGTAGAGTCTTCTTAAACAGAATATAACTAAGTCTCTTAGTAATAGCTTTGTGTATGATTTTGGTGGCTTTTGAGCTATAATATGGGTAGTACTTAAGAGAAGGTATAGAACTGTTTGGTATGCTTATATCATTATTAACTCTGAACTAGAAAGCCAAAATTAGCATTTCCTTCTCTAAGTTGCTTCAAGTTGTGATCCTCTTCTGATGGCAATAACGACAAGGACAACGACTACAAAGGGTTTCAGGAATCCAGCTATGAAGCTACTTTCGAATCAAAAAAGCAGAAGATAAATGATAGATTTGGAAAAAGAAACTAGGGGAATATTTTTAGGAATATTTAAAAACAATGCTTAGCAAGACTTATGAATGACAGATACATGAAGAAAAAGAGACCAAAGATGAAGAATGGTCAATTGATCCTTTAGAATAACATAGAAATAAATGCTATTCTGTGGAAATTTAATATATATGAAAATTCCTAAGGTTAATATATATTGCACTGTGAAAATGATAAAACTTTTTAATTTAGCTTTCTTCGTTATATTCAGATAGGACCGTGCAACCAACTTCCCCTCAATGTCATGACTAAGAGCAGGCTCATCACAATGAACCACAAACACAGAAGTCCACTGAGTCATGGTGTACTTAATAGATCCTAAGTGGTAGTCAATATAATTTTGAAAACATGCCCTTGCCTAGTTTTGTTTGCATATCATGTATGCTAGCCTAGTCTGGTAGTCCTCAGGACTCTTTTATTGTTGTCATTTGTTTATTTTTTTGTTTTTTGTTACCGCAAAACTCCTGAGTTAGCCCCAGCTACATATCTTATGTTCAAACCCAACCTAGTGACACCCTTGTGAGTTCTTTAGTGAATCCCCTCATGAAGTATGACAGCATCAGTTGACACACCAGCAAGAACATAGATAATTCCACATTGTCAAACCCAGGGATAAAGAACTACAGGCAGTCAGTGGTTACTGAAAAAGAGAAACCTCATTCTCCAGGGAGAATTCTCATATAGGTGTCCAATGCTAAGTCATCAGCCCTGTACCCATGTACACATGGGCAACATTAAATAAAATAAATAGATTATTCATACATGCAAAATAGTAACCAGAGGAAAAATGAATTTACAAGGGAGTTGGCAAGGAGGTCATAATGGCCATGACATAGATAGGATGCTCTTATATGATGTTCTAAAAAATATTTAACATATTTTTTTTTCGGAGCTGGGGACCGAACCCAGGGCCTTGCACTTCCCAGGCAAGCGCTCTACCACTGAGCTAAATCCCCAACCCCTTAACATATTTTTTAAAAACAAATGTTCAATGAGGACCAGGGAAACAGAGTTTATGTTGAATTTTGCTTGAGTTTTAATAAGTTATTTAACCTTTATGACCTTCACTTTTCTCATGTGGAAAGAAAATTATACTAATGAGATAATCTTTCAGGTTCCTCACCTCTCTAATTTTATTAAAAGCCTCAAAAATCAATTGACTCTAAGCAAGAAAATTCTGTAAGAGTAGTGACAGGGTTAAGGCACTAAATGAAGAATATGACAGATCATGAAGATGGATTAGGTGCAGGAAGAGTCAAAGAGTAAATTACTATAGGCTTGAGGGCTTTCTGTAGTCTCCCATCAGCAACCAGAGGAAGCAGGTGCTAATGATACCATTGGGAATAAATCTGCAGATTACTAACAAGTCAGTAGGCAATGGAAACCCCAAATTTACACTAATGAAATCCGAGTCCATGCCAGAATCAGCACAGTTAAGGTCCTTTGGAGTGGTTGACAGCACTAGGAAAAGTTGAAAATGAAGGTTTAATAATGAAATTTGAAGTCAAATAAATTTATGCATCCTCATTTTCTCAGAAAAAATATTCCATCAGTGAGTGCTTCTTCCTAACTAAGGAAAAGTATTTTTCCCAGTCATCTGTAAACAGTTGAGACTCTCTTACTTTTGAGCAAATGAAAAGAAGAACATTTGCCCAACTCCTTCCCATTCTCTCCTGCCCCTTATTCAGACCTAAAGAAGATCAGATGGCTAAAGTATGAGAAGGACTAGATTGTGAAATAGAAAGGAGATGCAGGCATAGAGCTAGTAAAGTCAGGTTAAAGTCCCTGACCCCAGAAAACAGTTTATTTAGGACTGAACATTGTAGAGAAAGAATCCATAAATGCAGAGTTGAAGAGCCAAGGAAGTCACGTGCCTGATTTCTTGAGAGTAGCAGACCAGGCTCTATGATCATCACCATAACCAGTTTAATTTTTAACATATGACTGCATTGAATGTGCTTGGAAAACAAAAGTTCTGTGTGCGTGCGTGCGTGTGTGTGTGTGTGTGTGTGTGTGTGTGTGTGTGTGTGTGTGTGTGTACACATGAATACGTGTTTGGAGGGATGGAGGGATGGAGGAATGGATGGATGAATGTATGGATGCATGGATGGCCTTCTCCAAGTGGATTTACATGCATTGTTCTATGCCTCACTTGGAGCTTTCCTGTTCAGTATATAATGCATCTCACTTATCATTCTCTTTTTAGAATATTGTCCATCCTCTCTTCATCTTTTGTGTTGCTATTGTTTTCTTAGCTAGCATATTTGAAAGTTTGTTTTGATTTTTAGTACTAGGCATTGAACCCAGGACCTTGTGTGTATTTCGCATGTTCTCCATCAGTCGATTCTACCTCTAGCTGGTCTTCATCTTTTATACCTTTCTCTTATGTCCTACAGTTCTGGTTCCATTTCTTATTTTCTATTCTCATTCTGCTAGTCTTTCGGAACATGACTGCTAGTTCAAAAATATTGGCCTTCTTAATTGTTATATTTTAAAAATAATTCTGTAACTGTTTATATTCTTTAAGGTAAGGGATATTGCATTTTTTTGTTTCAATGTTCTGTAACCCATAGGAAATTTAATCCATGGTGAAATAGTTGATTAATAAGTTTGAAAATATTTCCTACACAAAGAGCCTCAGGTTCCTGTTCACCAAGATTCTGAAATAATAAGTTTGTCCTTCATCTTTCATGTATATACAAATATAATTGCAGCAGTATCACAGATTCTCCTATCATCTACCAATTACATATATCACTACACTTGTGAAGCTCATAACTTGCATTTTATGACTCAAGTCATACATTAAAGCTTTCAGATATTCCTCCCATCATGGTGGCCGAGGAAGTTTTTTTTTAGGTTAGAAATGAAATTATATGTATATATAGAGAAGAGGCTAATAGAAGGTAAGCAGAATAATGTATATGATCCTGAGCAAAATGAGAAAATGAATTTTGCAGGGTGATGATATCATGAAGGTGGCTGTAAAAGTATCTTGTGAAAGTATTGAGATCCTGGAAAGAGAACAAATAGCAGTCTCCATAGCAAGGAATAAAGGAACTAAAACTATACCAACAGAGGCATTTGGAATTCAGGAAAAATGACCATAAAATGCACATGCTACAATAATATACTTAATCTTCATTACAAATCACCAAAAAAGATGATCGTAAGAAATTTTCTAAAAATCATGCAACAGTCACTCAGTTTATCTGAAATGTCTCCGATGTTGATTAAATAATGTGTTGAAGGTAGGAGTTCAACCTATTATTTATAAGATATACTTTGCTCTGTACAATGAATAACCAAATTTTATATACAATTTCTTATAAAAGTATCAATGAACGTATGATGTCAGCTTCAACAAAACTCGAAAGTACTATGTACTGAGTACTGTTGTCAGTGATTGTAAATACTAATTTTCCTATCAGTTCTCAAATTATCCGCACCTAACAAATAAAGAACTTGAAGACACACACAAATTAAGTTTTTGATCATTCTTTCCTAAGATCATCTGAGAAGAGAAGGATATTTGACTCAGCATATCTCACATTATACTCATAGGTCTTTTGGGTTTGCCACAACTCAAGGTAGTGCTACCTTTTTTTTTTCATCTTTATTAAATAAGGTATTTCTTATTTACATTTTGATTGTTATTCCCTTTCCCAGCTTCCAGGCCAACATGCCCCTAACCCCTCTACCTCCCCTTCTATATGGGTGTTCCCCTCGCCATCCTCCCCCCATTACTGTCCTCCCCCCAAAAATCACATTCACTGGGGGTTCAGTCTTGGCAGGGCCAAGGGCTTCCCCTTCCACTGGTGCTGATACTATGCTATTCATTTCTACCTATGAGGTTGGAGCCCAGGATCAGTCCATGTAGTCTTTGGGTAGTGGCTTAGTCCCTGGAAGCTCTGGTTGGTTGGTATTGTTGTTCATATGGGGTCTCAAGCGCTTTAAGCTCCTTTAGTCCTTTCTCTGATTCCATCAATGGGGGTCCGGTTCTCAGTTCAGTGGTTTAATGATGGCATTTGCCTATGTATTTGCTGTATTCTGGCTGTGTCTCTCAGGAGAAATCTACATCCAATTCCTGTCAGACTGCACTTCTTTGCTTCATCCATATACCTAGTTTGGTGACTGTATATGTATAGGCCACATTTGGGGCAGGCTCTGAATGGGTGTTCCTTCTGCCTCTGTTCTAAACTTTGCATCCCTACTCCCTCCCAAGGGTATTCTTGTTCCTCTTTTAAAGAGGGAGTGAAGAATTCACATTTTGGTCATCCTTCTTGAGTTTCATGTGCTCTGTGCATCTAGGGTAATTAAAGCATTCAGGCTAATAGCCACTTATCAATGAGTGCATACCATGTGTGTTTTTCTGTGATTTGGTTACCTCACTCAGGATGATATTTTCCAGTTCCATCCATTTGCCTATGAATTTCATAAAGTCATTGTTTTTGATACCTGAGTAATATTCCATTATGTAGATGTACCACATTTTCTGTATTCATGCCTATGTTGAAGGGCATCTGGGTCATTTCCAGCTTCTGGCTATTATAAATAAGGCTGCTATGAACATAGTGGAGCACATGTCTTTTTTATATGTTGGGGCATCTTTTGGGTATATGCCCAAGAGAGGTATAGCTAGGTCCTCAGGCAGTTCAATGTCCAGTTTTCTGAGGAACCTCCAGACTGATTTCCAGAATGGTTGTACCAGTCTGGAATCCCACCGACCATGGAGGAGGGGTTCTCTTTCTCCACATCCTCGCCAGCATCTGCTGTCACCTGAGTTTTTTATTTTAGCCATTCTCACTGGTGTGAGGTGAAATCTCAGGGTTATTTTGATTTGCATTTCCCTTATGACTAAAGATGTTGAACATTTCTTTAGGTGTTTCTCAGCCATTCGGCATTCCTCAGCTGTGAATTCTTTGTTTAAATAGGGTTATTTGTCTCCCTGCAGTCTAACTTCTTGAGTTCTTTGTATATTTTGGATATAAGCCCACTATCAGTTGTAGGATTGGTAATCTGTTGCCATTTTGTCCTAACAACAGTGTCCTTTGCCTTAGAGAAGCTTTGCAGTTATATGAGATCCCATTTGTTGATTCTTGATCTTAGAGCATAAGACATTGCTGTTTTGTTCAGTAAATTTTCTCCAGTGCCCATTTGTTTGAGATGCTTCCCCACTTTTTCTTCTATTAGTTTGAGTGTACCTGGTTTGATGTGGAGGTCCTTGATCCACTTGGACTTAAGCTTTGTACAGGGTGATAAGCATGGATCAACATGCATTCTTTTACTTGCTGACCTCCAGTTGAACCAGCACCATATGCTGAAAATGCTTTTTTCCATTGGAAGGTTTTGGCTCCTTTGTAAATATCAAGTGACCATAAGTGTGTGAGTTTATTTTTGGGTCTTCGATTCTATTCCACTGGTCTATCTGTCTGTCTCTGTACCAATACCACGCAGTTTTTTATGACTATTGCTCTGTATGACTGCTTGAGTTCAGGGATAGTGATTCCCCCAGAAGTCCTTTTATTGTTGAGTATAGTTTTAGCTATGCTGGTTTTTTTTGCTGTTCCAGATGAATTTTCAAATTGCTCTGTCTAACTCTTTGAAGAATTGGATTGGTATTTTGATGGGGATTGCATTGAATCTGTAGATTGCTTTTGGTAAAATAGACATTTTTTCTATATTAATCCTGCCAATCCATGAGCATGGGAGATCTTTCCATCTTCTGAGATCTTCTTCAATTTCTTTCTTCAGAGGCATGAAGTTCTTACCATACAGATCTTTCACTTGCTTGGTTAAAGTCACACCAAAGTACTTTATATCATTTGGGACTCTTATGAAGGGCGTAGTTTCCCTAATTTCTTTATCTGCTCGATTCTCTTTTGTGTAGAGGAAGACTATTGATTTATTTGAGTTAATTTTATACCCAGCCACTTTACGGAAGGTGTTTATCAGGTTTAGTAGTTCTCTGGTGGAACTTTTGGCGTCACTTAAATATACTATCATATCATCTGCAAATAGTGATATTTTGACTTCTTCTTTTCCAATCTGTATCCCTTTGATCTCCTTTTGTTGTCTGATTGCTCTGACTAGAACTTCAAGAACTATATTGAATAAGTAGAGAGAGAGTGGGCAGCCTTGTCTAGTCTCTGATTTTAGTGGGATTGCTTCAAGTTTCTCTCCATTTAGTTTAATGTTAGCAACTGGTTTGCTGTATATGGCTTTTACTATGTTTAGGTATGGACTTTGAATTCCTATTCTTTCCAGGACTTTTTATCATGAAGGGTGTTGAATTTTGTCAAATGCTTTCTCAGCATCTAATGAAATGATCATGTGGTTTTGTTCTTTCAGTTTGTTTATATAATGGATCACGTTGATGGTTTTCCATATATTAAACCATCTCTGCGTGCCTGGGATGAAGCCTATGTGATAATGTTCAATGATCATTTTGATGTGTGCTTGGATTCAGTTTGCCAGAATTTTATTGAATATTTTTGCGTCGATACTCATAAGGGAAGTTGGCCTGAAGTTCTCTTTCTTTCTTGGGTCTTTGTGTGGTTAGGTGTAAGAGTAATTGTGGCTTCATAGATGGATAATTCAGTAGCGTTCCATCTGTTTCAATTTTGTGGAATAGTTTGGATAGTATTGGTATGAGGTCTTCTATTAAGGTCTGATAGAATTCTGCACTGATCCCATCTGGGCCTGGGCTCTTTTTGGTTGGGAGACCTTTAATGACTGCTTCTATTTCCTTAGGAGTTATGGGGTTGTTTAACTGGTTTATCTGTTCCTGATTTAACTTTGATACCTGGTATCTGTCTAGGAAATTGTCCATATCCTGCAGATTTTCAAGTTTTGTTAAATATAGGCTTTTGTAGTAGGATCTGATGATGTTTTGAATTTCCTCTGATCTTGTTGTTATGTCTCCCTGTTCATTTCTGATTTTGTTAATTTGGACACACTCTCTGTGTCCTCTCATTAGTCTGGCTAAGGGTTTATCTATCTTGTTGATTTTCTCAAAGAACCACCTTTTGTTTCTGTTGATTCTTTGTATAGTCCTTTTTGTTTGTACTTCATTGATTTCAGCTCTGAGATTATTTCCTGCCTTCTACTCCTCCTGGGTGTATTTGCTTTTTTTTTGTTCTAGAGCTTTTAGGTGTGCTGTCAAGCTGCTGATATATGCTCTTTCCTGTTTCTTTCTGCAGGCACTCAGAGCTATGAGTTTTCCTCTTAGCACAGCTTTCATTGTGTCCCATAAGTTTGGTTATGTTGTACCTTCATTTTCATTAAATTCGAGGAAGTCTTTAATTTCTTTCTTTATTTCTTTCTTGACCAGTTTATCATTGAGTAGAGCATTGTTCAATTTCCATGTATATGTGGGCATTCATCCCTTATTTTTTTTTTTTGAAGACCAGCTTTAGCCCGTGGTTCTCTGATAGGACGCATGGGATTATTTCTATTTTTCTGTATCTATTGAGGCATATTTTATGAACAATTATATGGTCAATTTTGGAGAAAGTACCACGAGGTGGTGAGAAGATGCTGTACCCTTTTCTTTTAGGATAGAAAGTTCTACACATATCTGTTTAGTCCATTTGGTTCATGACTTCTCTTAGTCTGTCTATGTCTCTGTTTAATTTCTGTTTCCATGATCTGTCCATTGATGAGAGTGGGGTGTTGAAATCTCCTACTATTACTGTCTTAGGTGCAATGTGTGCGTTGAGCTTTACTAAGGTTTCTTTTATGTATGTAGGTGCCCTTGTATTTGGAGCATAGATATTTAGGATTGAGAGTTCATCTTGGTGGATTTTTCCTTTGATGTATATGAAGTGTCCTTCCTTATCTTTTTTAATGATTTTAGTTGAAAATCGTTTTTATTTGATATTAGGATGGCTACTCCAGATTGCTTCTTCAGACCATTTTCTTGGAAAGTTGTTTTGCAGCCTTTCATTCTGAGGTAGTGTCTTTCTTTGTCTCTAAGGTGTGTTTCCTG
This sequence comes from Rattus rattus, assembly GCF_011064425.1. NCBI lineage: Eukaryota > Metazoa > Chordata > Mammalia > Rodentia > Muridae > Rattus > Rattus rattus. The sequence continues at coordinate 78,671,251 of NC_046154.1, forward strand.
TAGGCAGCAGAATGCAGGGTCTTTATTAGGTATCCAGTTTGTTAATCTGCATCTTTTTATTGGGCAATTGAGTCCATTGATATTGAGAGATATTAAGGAATAGTGATTGTTGCTTCTTTTTATATTCGTGTTTGGATGTGAGATTGCGTTTGTGTGCTTGTCTTCTCTTTGTTTTGTTGGAAAATGATTAGTTTCTTTCTTTTTCTAGGGTGTAGCTTGCCTCCTTATGTTGGGCTTTATCATTTATTATTCTTTGTAAGGCTGGATTTGTAGAAAGATATTGTGTCAATTTGGTTTTGTTGTGGAATATCTTGGTTTCTCCATCTATGTTAATTGAAAGTTTTGCTGGATACAGTAACCTGGGCTGGCATTTGTGTTCTCTTAGGGTCTGTATGACATCTGTTCAGCATCTTCTGTCTTTCATAGTCTCTGGTGAAAAATCTGGTGTGATTCTGATAGGTATGTTACTTGACCTTTTTCCCTTACTGTTTTTAGTATTCTTTCTTTGTTTTGTGCATTTGGTGTTTTGACTATTATGTGACAGGAGGAGTTTCTTTTGTGGTCCAATCTATTTGGAGTTCTGTAGCCTTCTTGTATGTATATGGGCATCACTTTTTTTAGGTTAGGGAAGATTTCTTTACTGGTCCTTTGAGCTGGGAGTCTTCACTCTCTTCCATACCTATTATCCTTAGGTTTGACCTTCTCATTGAGTCCTGGATTTCCTGTATGTTTTGGACCAGTTGCTTTTTCCGTTTTACATTATCTTTGACAGTTGAGTCGATGATTTCTATGGAATCTTCTGCTCCTGAGATTCTCTCTTCTATTTCTTGTATTCTGTTGGTGATGCTTGTATCTACGGCTCCTTGTTCCTTCCTTTGGTTTTATATATCCAGGGTTTTTTCCCTGTGTCCTTTCTTTATTGCTTCTATTTCCATTTTTAATTCCTTCACCTGTTTGATTGTGTTTTCCTGGAATTCTTTCAGGGATTTTTGTGATTCCTCTCTATGTGCTTCTACTTGTTTATTTATGTTTTCCTGCGTTTCTCTAAGGGAGTTCTTTTTGTCTTTCTTGAAGTCCTCCATCATCATGATCAAACGTGATTTTAAATCTTGATCTTGCTTTTCTGGTCTGTTTGGATATTCAGTGTTTGCTTTGGTGGGAGAATTGACCTCCAATGATGCCATGTAGTCTTGCTTTCTGTTGCTTGGGTTCCTGTGCTTTCCTCTTGCCATCAGCTTGTCTCTGGTGTTACCTTGCTCTACTATTTCTGACAGTGGCTAGACTGTCCTATAGGCCTGTTTGTCAGGAGTGCTGTAGACCTGTTTTCCTGTTTTCTTTCAGTCAGTTATGGGAACAGAGTATTCTGCTTTCAGACGTGTAGTCTTTTCTGTCTACTGGTCTTCAGCCATTCCTGTGGGTCTGTGTCCTGAGTCCACCAGGCAGGTCACTTGGAGCAGAAAATTGTTTTACCTGTGGTCCCGTGGCTGAAGTTCCTCCTGGGGAGCTGCTTTTGAGTTCTCCATGAGGGCGGCAGCTAGGAGGGCCTTTGCCCCCTTTTCCCAGGGCTCCAGTGCACTGGGGTCCCAGATGGCGTTAGGTGTTTTCCTCTGGAGTGGGAAATGTGAGCAGTGTGTAGTCTCTTCTGGCTCCACAGGTGTGTCTGCCTCTCTGAAGGGGATTTGGGTGCAGGGAGCTTTTGACTGAGTCCCTTCAGGTGTGGGCAGTGTCTGGACTGCAGGGGACCTGCCGCTTGAGTGCCCCTGTCTTCCAGTTCCCAGAGGCCCTATGTAGTTCTACCTTTTAAAGAAGGCATTTTATCCAGGTGATAAAAAAATGACATCAACTATTTCTCAAATTTCTTTTTCTTTTTCTAATCATTCCACATATACCTCCATCCTTATAATGTCTAGTTCTCACTGTGTTTTTTTGGTGTGAATCTAATGAAATACTTTTTGTTTGAAATCATCTATCTTAATGTCCTTTATTCTTATACTGGTTATTCCTTTTCAGAAGGCAGTGCTGTTCTTGGATCTATTATTCTTCTACATTGTTGGTTTACAGACCAAGGAAACATTCAAGACACCTGCATCAGATATCTGAGTTTCTGTTGTATCTTATGAGTATTTTATACAGTTGAGAAATGATCTACATACTCTTTCTTTCCTCTCCCTCTCCCTCACCCCCTCCCTCTCCCCCTCCCCCCTCCCCCCTCCTTATCACTAATAAAGATTCATTTACTGATAATGATGAAACATTGTCTTGTCCTCCTTGTCCACCCACCAGCATAGACCATTTTTCCCACTGTCATTGCTCAGTGCAGACACTGAGTTAGTACTTTCTTCCCAAGGACCACTGTCACCACCTTTGTACAACTCTGACAAGTAAGATTTGCTTGTTAATCTTTTTACCATGCAAAGGTGACTAAAAATATAACCTTTCTGAAACTCTCAATATCAACTATTCTCCACATCTAAAAGTTAGAACTTATATCCAAATGAACTTTATTTTATAATTAAAGTTTATTAAATTACCATGTCCCCAAACTTAATAATTAGGAGAAAGAACTGACCCAAATTCCTAGAACTTTTGGAGTTGTCTCTAATGCATCATCACTCATCTTGTGATGTTCTTACACTTAATAGGTTCCTTCATCAACTGTCCTATTTCTATCCTTCCTTCTTCTCTTTTCCTTCTTCCCTCTCTCCATCCCTTCTTTCTTTCCTCTCTCAGTTTTCTCTTTCACTCCTTCCCTCTCATGTTGCTTTTATTTTCCTTTACTTTGGTACTATGTTGCCTTGGATCAGGCGTGTGAACAGACAATAAGTCAGTTATTTACTCTGTTAAACATATAATAGACTCTACTAGACTGAGGGTAAAAAAAAGATATGATTTTGAAAAGTCTACAGAGGCTCATATTTGCAAGACTTTTATTGCTGGCATTTTGCAAATGAAATTAGTCTTTTATGCTTTCAATGATGATTCCCCAGGCTCTCTTTTACACTGGCATGTTTATAAATCCCTTGTTTGTACAGCAAGGCAAAAATATTTTGAAATGTGTTCATTTTTACTCACCACAATTGACTGGAAGAAGATAGAGAGGCATTCTGGAGTGCAGTCCGTGCCCCTCCTGGACTGGACCACAATACCAAAAGGCCATTAGCCATCCACTGAACATGTCTTTAAAGGAGTGATTAAAAAATGTAATGAGGTAAGATTTTTTAAGAACTAAACATACTTCTCAGAAATACAGCTGCTGTAGTTAAAGAACAGAAAGCTCGTATATCAGGCAGGGGAAAAAAACATGTTCAAGCTCTCCTGCAGCTTCACTTGCCTTGACTAGTACTATGGAGAAGTGGTTTAGAAAGGGCCCCTCAGGAAGATATCTGGCCTTGGTACCTCCATTCCCCTTGCTTCAAAGACTGGACCTATGGCTCCTTTGTGCTTAAGAAATTCTCTCAAGGGCTGATGGACTTATAAGCTCCATACCTTACCTACTGAATTCCATGCCAGACCTGGGTACAAACCCCTCTATCCACTGAGCCATCTTGCAGGCCATAGAAAAGTTTCTAATTATAAAAAATACAAGCCACAAGTCTCCCTTGATTCTAAACTTATAGGATTCTTTTCTTCTTAATTTTTACTTACTTTCATCTGTATGCAGGTTTGCCAGCATGTATGTCTGAATACCACTTATGAGCCTGGAACCTGTGGAGTTCAGAAGAGAGTGTTGGATCCTCTCAAACTGGAGTTGCAAACAGTTGTGAGCTACCACCTGAGTGCTGAGAAATAAAAATTGTTATTCTAGTTAGCTAGCCAGGACTGTAACAGCTGAGCCACATTTCTTGCAAATTGTTTTTTTTTCTAAGTAGCAAGTCATGAAACTCAAAATCTTTTCCTGCCCGTAAGGTCTACTTCACCTTTATGTATCACTTTATAAGAAACATCTAGGAATGAGGTAAATAAGTCAATTCTTAACAGGGGCTTATTTTTGGCATTCACTTGGATACAGAAACAAATGTTCAGCTTAATTTGAAACTATAGAGGTCTCGAACCAAGTAAAGAGAGTCACAGGAATTGGCTGCCAGATACCTGGATTCAGAACTTCAATGCCTGTCTGGTTGATAGAATCTTTGATTAAAGTAACATGTGAGACTTGATCATGTACTAAAACAAAGTAGTATATGTTTCTCTATTTATTCTATCATAAATATAATAAATTAATATTAAACCCATTAGCAAATGAGTAAATTAAGTCTGAAACATTGTAAACTTTTTGAAGGAATAGATAACATTATTTAACTCCAAGTGATGCTCAATGTTGAGTATGTAGCAACTCTAAAACAACTGCTCTCTTCTTCACATTTTTCTTTTGTTAATCTCATATATGTTTATAACACACATGTGTGTATGTTTATACTTATACTATATATAATAGTCATAGTCACTGATTCAAATGTAAAATAACATTAATAATTTAAGCTTCACTTTCTTCCTTTTCTGTTCCTGTGGGTGGTATACAATTTATAACTTCTTTCCTTATAACTCTGAATTTCTAAATTTGGCAACATTGTTGAAGCAGGGAATTGCTTGAATGAATGAGTCAAATGTTATTTTCAAAACTTGGATAAAAACACTAAATCTAATACACAGAGGCATTCTTATGACTCATTTCTCTGCATGTATCTATGTAGGCTATATATAATGCCTACAACTCTCAAATCAGGAACAGAAATAAAAACATTTGGCCATTATTCTGCATCTAACACAATGGACTGAGTCAAATCAAGATAATTGAAATTTTACCCATAAAATATATAAGCTCTAAATATTCCCTAAGCATTACTATATAACACTTCTGGCATCCTTTCACCAAATTATAACCTAAATGCTTAAATTATTCTCTAGAACACAAAGAGAAAATCATGTTCTATTTATAATCAACTAATATAACATTTAATACCATTTAAAGGCATACTAAGGTATGGATAACTAATAATAGATCATTTTTTCTAAAAATAAATATTTTTAACTAGCTCAAATGTAAAGATGGCAACTATAAACAGAGGCTATAAAATCTGGTAGTCAACTTTTTCCTCCTGAAAGCTTAGATATCCCTTTGGTCTTGTTAGACATTTACTTCCTGACTTCTGGACAATGGACAAAGGACATATCAAAGATCATTTGCCCCTCAGCCTGACCATGGAAGCAAAGAGAAGGAAATATTATTTACCAGGTGCTGTAGATTTTCTCATAATGAAGACAAAACCCATGAAAAATTCTATGTACTAAAGGATGAACATCATGCTTCTTGCACCACAGGGTCTTCTGTTTTAAAACAGGGTAAGAAATTCTAGACTTGCTAATGACAAATATTTATGCTGAAAGTATAGTAGAATAGTGGATATGAAAACACTCTGAAAATTCTGTAGTTTGTAAAATAGAAGTTATTGAAACTTTATTTATGGCAAGTATTAAAACCAACAGCTTGAAATTAAATTATTTATTTAATTCTTTCACAATACCATGAGGAAGAAATGGACTTTGACAAGAATGGCAAAGACCACGGTGCTAAAATAACCTGTTCATTGTAACAGCTGAATCCCGTAATTCAACCACATATTTATACTGCAGAACATGTATTATAGAAATGACCATTTCATTCAAAGAGAAAAGAAGAGACAATGAGAAAATGAGTGAGAACAAGAATCTCCCTTGCTCTTCCCTTATATTTGTAAGCAAAACTGATTCACAAACAGCTGAGAGGTTCCACCACACTCATTTTTATTCCTGAATGCACATTGCAACCATTGAGGTAGCTTTAAAACAGTCCTGAGGCCTTCATTCTTCTCCAAGGAACCTCAAGCTTTTTAAAACTCCCAATTAATTCTACTGTGTAAACCAAATGGTTAAGCCACTATAAAATAGTGACAGCCCCACAGAGCATGAAGTCACCAGTATGCTCAAGTCTGGTTTCTGAAGGCTCCCTTTCCATATAAAGTAAAAGCAGGAGCTAGAGTAGAGTGGGGAAGAGATGACTGGCTAAGAATTAATTGAATCCAATTTTCATTGCTGAACTCTGAATGGCAACTTTCCCAGTAGATACATTACTAGTCATGTCCCAGCCATAAAACATAGAACTCTCATTTCTTCTGCAGCATTATATACTCTGAGTGTTTTTCAGCATTATTAACCTCCATGATCAAAATAGATGGGGAGGCTGAAAGCCAGGGAAAACCTCTTTACATCTTCTGAATTACAAAGCCACACAGTGATAAAAAAAAGAAGTCACCCTGTGTTTGAATGTTCCTGTTCAAGCAGACAAGTCCAGCACTATAGAACACATATTTTTCTGTGTGAAAATAACAGGTTTAAAAATTATTATGGTCCTTGAAAAATAAATGTACTTTAATTAAACGATGTCTATTAGAATAACAGCGTACTTTGTTTGCATAGTGATTCCTGTGAACAAGGTCATCACTGCTTGCTTTAATCATATTTTCATGTAAAACTAAAACATGTAACAAGAAATACCCATCATTTGATGCTGATCAGCTTATACAACTGTCCTATTTGGACTACTTAAAGAATTTGAGAGAACACAATTCCTGGTGGGGAAGCTTAAGAAATATAAATATTTCTTCTATCTCCAAGAAAGTGAATATAACCATCTGACAGCACAGCCAATTAGATATTTTTGTTTACACCAGAAACACATGACATCTGTTAGAAATTGTTCATGGTCGTTATGCTAGAGGAAGAATCCAGAAGCCAACCAGCTTTACATACTGCTGAGAACATTATGACCTTCAGTCAACTCCTCCTCTGATTCCACTCTTAGTTTCCCCTAAGGTGAAATATATGTGTATACATAACCATACTGAATTCCTGACATTTTTTTTGGCTTGTGATTAGTGAGAGTGATTGGCTCTGTCCAGACAGGTAAATGGAAATTTTGGTGTACATCAAGATTTATTTATACAAGATTTATATTATCCATATGTAGAGTTGTATACATATAGAATGAATAAAGCATAGAATTTGACCTCAAAGTTCAGTAATTAGAATTAGCTACAGTTTATAACCATTCAAATTATATTTGATAAATATTTTTTCTTATCTCCTAAAAATTGCCTCTTCCCTCAAAACCCTTGCCACAAATCTAGTAAATTTCTTCCTAACCACTCTGTAAGATTTAGTCCAAGCGCCTGATTCTTCACACCCTTTTATAGTCTTTCCCATCTATAAGCCGTAGGATACTGGTAAATGTTTATCATTTCATTCTTTTGGAAGAAAAAAGTCCATGCTCACAATTTTTGCCTATATGTCATATAAATATTCCCACCATACCTTATTTTAAGCTAGCAGCATGGTATTGTCATAGACATAGCTGGAAAACATGAAAATGGCCAGCACTCACAAGCTACCATAAATAGGTTGCAATCATCTGTAACTCCAGTTCCAAGGGATCTAAAGTCTGCTTCCAGCTTCCCTTGATACAACTCTTTCTCTCTCTCTCTCTCTCTCTCTCTCTCTCTCTCTCTCTCTCTCACACACACACACACACACACACAATTAAAAAAAAAATAGATCTTAAAAAATAAAGAATGCCACTGTGGCTCTAAGTAGAGTCAGCTGTCCTCTCAATTGAACATTGATGGACTTGGCTCATCAGGACCTAATTTACTTCTTCCATTAGACATCCATCTCACTAATTCCAATTAACTGTAAGCTCTTGACTAGCAGGAAGTTTTCCCATTTTTTAAATCAATCCTCCCATCTTTGGCACAAAGTTCCAAATCCCAGTTAGCTTGCTATCTTCTGTGGCAAGTCTGCTCACTCTGTATATGACCAGAAATTAAAAGGGTTGTAATAAGATCCCCGCCAAACCTCTTTTCTTCCCAGTTTTCTGTTTCTTCTCCTCTCCTAACATGATTTGTGAAGAGGGGAAGTTCAGTTAGAACTAATTTCAGGAGGGAGTAAATGTCTTCTCACCAGATTTGTGGAATAACTTACCACTTCCTGAGCAATGAATTATTACTGTTAACTAAAAGGATTTCAGTGATCATAAGCAAGAGAAAACATTTAAAGATAGCCATTTATTATACAGGAAACATTGGTTTAAAAAAAAGTCATACTGTGAATGAATTTCACCACTTACAAATTCTCTTGGATTCTGAACATTAAGGTTTTTAGAAAATCATAGTATTTTTAACCTAAAGCTAAGATTCGTCAAATTTACTAATTCCATTTTTTTCTAAAATCTAGAAGCTCGAGATGTCATCTACTCAACTTATCCCCTTTCCTTAAGGTTTAGTAGCATACATTAAACATATAGATGTTGCATAACCCTTGTTTTAACTGTGAAACCTCGAAAGGAAAGCTTTCCCCCGGTCACATTTTATTTCATATAAAACATAATCTCTTGCAGATGACATAGATAAAATGGATCTTGATAGGAAAGAACTAATTTAGAAGAACATTGCCAGTAATAATCATTTCATCTGCTTCCTACATACTATGTGTGTATGAGCTGTTTTATGTGTGTGTTGTTCTTCACAGCTTTGTGCTCAGCAAGCAAATAATTATCTAAAGAAGCATAGGCATTTTGGCTTTAGGGAGTCTTATTATTATTCTGTACTTTCTTAAAGGAATACTGTGGACCAGAGCCTGGTGTAGGCAGACTGAGAGAGTGCAAGCACACTTACTTGCAAATCTTGCTACATAACTAGCAAAATGCAGATCAGGGCCTAGGAAGCATTAATTTAAGCCATAACATGAAATGATGTCCACACAAATGAATTATTTTATATTTAATCATATTGTTTATATATATATAATTAAAAGGACAATATTTATAATGGCATCTTATAACTTCTATGACCCTGATTTTCTTCTGGAAGCAAGCACTGGAGAGGAGCATTGTGTACTTCAGTTTATTGTCAAATATATCCTGTTTTCATTAGAGTATGAACACACAGACATTCACTATGATATTGATAATTGTACCTGACTAACCACAAACTCCAACTGAAGGAGTATTGAGTGGTTTCTTTATTAATTAACATAGTCAAGTCAAGGAAAACAGCCTACATGAGGGATAGCTTGTATAAAAATAATTAAATCATTAATCTTATCCATATGAACATGTTCACATTTGCAAGGTCAATTACTAGAAAGGATTCAAACCAGAACAACTCATTCACATCTAAATGATATAGTGGTTTCATTTGGGCTGTCATATAATTGTTTGGATTGTGCACATTTTCAATAGAAAATAATCAAAAGATAAGAAAAATTTTCATAATAGCAATTTTGATACACATTTTCAGGTGATCAGGGCATTTGGGAAGAAAACTGCATATTCCAATTTTCACCCCAGCAAGTAGGCAGTAGTATAGCCCCCAAAGCATTCCCAAACTCCTTCATACTGTAATATTGTTGACAGGACCACTGTATGTCTCTGTCCAACTTCAGAAGTTTGTAGATCAGAGGCTGAGAAGCAGCCAAACTAGTTTCCTGGCAACTGTAGTATACAGGTTGGGAAGACTGGAGCTAAAGAATCCACAGGCATGAGAATCAGTTATTTAGACAATAAGTAAATGATGTTCTTAACATAGCAAGGGACAAACACATGCCATTTATTATTCCATAAGAGCTGAGAATCCCAAGAAATACAATAAAGTTCAAGATCGTTTAAAGTCATGGATGCCCAAACTGTGACTGACTGCTAAACATAGGCTGGTGTGTTTGGATCCAATCCTAGCTTTAATGCTAACAGAGATATTACTTTATGAAACATCTGTCTTCCAACAGTTAAAATGAACTATTTAGTTACGCAAATCACTAGACTGACCATATACACTCCATGTCATGTGTTAAATTGTCCTCAAAGACTGCCTAAAGAGGAGGCCCATAGACAAAGATCTCAGAATCTGAGATCCTGCATTGACCTGCTTATTTAAAACTGTGTGGTTGTGGGAGAGTCTTTAAACATTCATGAAATAAGCTTGACACGATGTCTCCTGTCCTCAAGACATCCATCTTTTTGTTAGTGTGGGAAGTGAGTGAAAAGTCATTTAGCAAATTACAAAACAGTGTGTATAAGTGAGTTATATATACCTCATAATGAAATCACTGTAAAGCTATATCATTAAAAAAAAACTAGTTCTATATGCTCTCCCATGAGCTGAACATATTTGGCTAGTATGCTCATTGTCCTAGATTGAATCTGTGGTATTACAAAGGCAATGATTATAAGACAATTTAGTATCTAAAAGATTTTTTCCTTTGCATTTGTTTGCCACAACAACTACCTAAAACTAAAGCATAGAATTTCATCACCTAAAATTAACAAATATTCTCTTAAATACAAGGGTCAGAGTAATATATGTCTCCTTATAGTGGTCACATCTCAGAGGTCACCAAAGTTGTCACTCTTCCATTTCACACTTTCCCATATTTATGCCCTCATAATGTCACACATAAGAAATTGCTACTCCAGCCTGATTTATAATAGCCAGAAGCTGGAAAGAACCCAGATGCCCTTCAACAGAAGAATGAATTTTAAAAAAATAAAAGTGGTACATCTACACAATGGAGTACTACTCAGCAATCAAAAGCAATGACTTCATGAAATTCATAGGCAAATGGAATGAACTAGAAAATATCATCCTGAGTGAGGTAACCCAATCATAAAAAACACACATGGTATACACTCACTGATAAGTGGATAGTAGCCCAAAAGCTCGAATTACCCAAGATGCAATCCACAGACCACAGGAAGCTCAAGAAGAAGGATGACCAAAATGCAGATGCCTCCACTCCTTGTTAAAAGGGGGAACAAATATATCAGTAGGAAGGGATATGGAAGTAAAGTTTAGAGTAGAGACTGAAGGAATACTCATTCAGAGCCTGCCCCACATGTGGCCCATATATACACAGCCACCAAAACTGGGTAAGATTGATGAAGCTAAAAAGTGCACGCTGAAAGGAACCAGATATATATCTCTTCTGAGAGACACAACCAGAGCATGTCAAATACATGCAGGTCAATGCTAGCATCAAACCACTGAACTGAGAATGGGACCCCTTTGGGGGAATTATAGGAAGAATTGAAAGAGCCAAAGGGACTTGCAGCACCATAAGAACATCAATACCAACCAACCAAAGGTTCAGGGACTAAACCAAAGTATCTACATGGACTGACCCAGGGCTCCAAATGCATATGTAGCAGAGAATAGCCTTGTCTGGGCACCAGTGGATGGGGAAGCCCTTGGTCCTGTCAAAGTTGGACCCTTAATGCTGAGGAATGTTGGGAAGGGGCGGTTGGACCATAAGGGGAGGTGGATGAGGGGGCACCCTTATGAGGTAGGAAGAGGGGATGGGGGCTATGGACAGGAAACTTGGAAAGGGAATAACATTTGAAATGGAAATAGAGACATATATCTAATTTTAAAAAAAAGATGTTGCTAGTCCAATGTCTGTGTGGCCTCACTATCATCACCAGATATGATGCAATGCATGGTGTCACAATTATATCTTTTATCAGTTATATCTTATATCAATTAGTTATCCTCTTTAAACTGGTGTCTTCTTAATTGTAAAGTGGAGATTAAAAGCATATACGCTTCCCCTTGGGAACAATGACATAATATCTCCTAAGGAGATGTAAAGTACTTGAGCACTAGACCTTGCACAGAGTAATAGACAGGAAATGGAAAACAGAACTCACATGTATCTGTGAGATTCCAAGGAGATCTTTCTGGTACTACAGCAACTGAGAGCAAACTTGGTGGCATGAAAACACCAGCTGTTGAAACTTGCACAATGTCATCCCCAGTGATGTACTGGATGGCTGGCAAGGGAAAAACCAAATGATTAACTCATTTCCCTGTGTTCCACCTCAGCTGGCTGTTTAAGATCTGGAAAACTGCATTTGTTTCAGAGAATACCATATCCATGTTTGCCCCTTGGAGCCATTGCAGCAGGTGGCATTTATCTTATCTTCCACAAACTAGTGTTCTCTTCAAGGATCATTGCTTGTAGAATCCACATATTAATTTCTTAATATTCTGGCATGGTCTCTTTCTAATTATTACTGGCTCCCCTGTAAGCAGGTCACACTGGTCCTATTAAATATTGTATTTGTTTAACAGCCAAATAGCCACTGTGTAAACATGTTTTGGAAGGGGTATTTTTCAATGAGCTATATTAGAGGTCACGATATAAAAGCTCATTACTTTGTGATAAGGCTGTATCTCTTTCATGTTCCTTCAATTACAGAGAGTGACAAAAAATTTCCACATTAAATACTCACCATGGTGTGATTATATACAAACCATATAACCCTGGAGTCTGAGAGACTTCCATTATGTGAATAACTCAGAGATAACGATTTACCCCCCTCAAGTAAAAATTTTCTATTATAACTAGTATCATAAAATATTTTACAAGACCAGGAATCCCATTATTACTTTAGGAACAATCAGGTGACACATAAAAATATATAGGAATGGTAAATAGGGATTAATTTTTCTTTTGACATTATGTTGCTTTTTTTTAAGTTCGTACAAAAGAAAAGATTTCCCAGCTGTGCTAAGATCAAAAGGCACATTTCAAAGAATCTCGAGGATCCATAAGGCCATTTGCTTAAAGCCTTTAAGAAACTAGACTCTATTTTTCTTTAAATTTAATGCCTACAAAAATGGCAAAAAGATTATGAGAAATGTTGCATATATGGAAGATTTTCCTAAAAGCAAAATGAAGGAATTTCAGAAGACATTTAAGTCAATAAATGTAGAATTCTCATAACTAACCACCAGTCTGCCTGTCTACCGTCTTGCCTTTCTATAAACCTCCAAACCTTGAGGTAGGAAGTGACAGCCAAATGTAGTGGCATATACCTCAAAACTAGCGTGTTGGGGGAGGGGGATTCAGAATGGAAGATTATGAGTTTGAACAAAAGAAAAAGAAAGGGAAAAATTTAAAAAGTGAGAAACATAAATATGAACATGATTTACTCAAAGAAGCAGCAGCTAAACTGCATGGGAAAGAGGTCCATTTTGAGAACAAATGAATATGGAAGGAATTTGCATGTGCAGTCAAGTTAACAATGAGGACACTTTCATTATCTTTAAAATATTTTAAATTTGACAAATAATTACTGCATATTTATAGGATACATAATGATAGTTTCATCTTGCATGTATTGTAAAAAGATTAAATAAATCTTATTAATAAACCACTTCACAAACTCAAAAATAAAGATATGATTAAATATATCATTTTAGAAACTTCAACAACTACAAAATATTATTAATTGTATCTACCAGGCTGCATGGTTTGTCTTATCATCAACTTCTAGAACATCAGAAGGGCAGAAATTATTAAATCTAGAAATAGCATTGATATGAAAGTACTATAGGGAAAGGAGAAAAGAATATGAGAAGTATATACTATTAACTTCCCTTATTCATTCCTCTAGTTTAAACAGATTTGTCAACATAGGTAGATATGAACCAAATATTATAGTGTACTAATGGGAAAGTTCATGGATAGGAAAAAGTTGAAGATAGGATTCAAAAAATACTAAAGAGTGTACTGGCTAGTTTTGTGTATCAACTTGACACAGGCTGGAGTTATCACAGGAAAGGAACCTCGGTTGTGGAAATGCCTTGATGAAACCTAGCTGTAAGGCATTTTCTCACCTAGTGGTCAAGGTGGGAGGACCCAGACCACTGTTGGTGGTGTTGCCGCCAGGCTGGCAGTCTTGGGTTCTATAAGCAAGCAAACTGAGAAAGCCAGGGGAAGCAAGCCAGTAAGAAACTTCCTTCCATGGCCTCTGCATCAGCTCCTGTTTCCTGATCTGCTTGAGTTCCAGTGCTGATTTCCTTTGATGATGAAACAGCAATGTGGAAGTAAGTTGAATAAACCTTTCCTCCCCAACTTGCTTCTTGGTCAAGATGTTTGTGCAGGAATAGAAACCGCGACTAAAACAAAAAGAAGGGCAGAAGGGCAGATTTTATTGCATACTTTCATTGTTTTCTTGGGTCGACTGTGATACTGTTGGTTAGGAATAGCAGCAAAGCTATCTTAATGTGACTGAAGAACTGCAACAAAATGCCAGAAACGGACTGATTTACATGAAGCAGAAACTTAACCCTACATCCTACACCTCTAAATGCTAGGAAGTGCAAAATCAAGGTGTTGGCAGATTTACTGTAGGGTTAAGACTAAGAGAGAGGAACATATTCACAGAGGAAAATTCCATTTTATGGTTACAAAGATGGGATGGATCTCTTCAGGAGTTCAAACTCTTTCACCCTCATGAACTAACTGTGTCCAAATAACTCACACTCAAGTACACTTACACAGGCAATTGCATTTCAACATAAATTTTAGGGAACACAAACATTCAGAGGACAGTAGAAGAGCAAGTTTACAAGAAATTACGCTTACATTAAAGTTAATAGGAAGCAAATATTAATCAGTATGAAGGATATTTAAAACTCTATGCCTAGATCTTTAAAACCCATTGTTTTCAAACAGAAATGTATCAAACATAACGTATCTGAGTCCATATGATACACATAACTTGAGTGCTTTTGATTCTTGTATTCCATGCCTGGCAAAGTTACAGCCTTTATTTACTATCTTTTAAAGTTATTACTGAACTCCAAGTATCACATAAAAATAAGGTGCTATTTTATCTTCTAATACCCCTTTAAAATGCCTAGAAGAAATAAAACTGAGGTAATTGTTAGAATATGGGGCTGCACCTTCACCTCAGATCCCAGGACAAATCATTCTGTAGCTTTCTGGAGGGACCCATGGCTCTAGCTGCTTATGCAGCAGAGGATGGTCTTATCTGGCATCATTGAGAGGAGAAGTCCTTGGTCCTATCAAGACTCGATGCTGGAGTGTAGGAGAACGCCAGGGTACTGAGGAGGGAGTGTGTGGATGGGTGCGAGAGCTCCCTCATAGAGGCAGGGGGAGGTGAAATGGGTGGGGATTTGCAGAGGGGAAACCGGGAAAGGGGATAACATTTGAAATGTAAATAAATAATATATCAACAAACAAACAAACAAGAGGTTATCTGTGATGTGGCCTAATATCAGGTTTTAATTTAAGGTCCTAACCAGTATCAGGATCCTTCATGTCCTTTGCCTTATATACTATGTTGAATTAAATCATGCGATTTAAAACTTCCTTCCACCCTTAAACACTATAAAAAGTCAATTATTTTCTTTCATTTAAGGATTTGGGTCTGAGGAGACTATTCATAAGAAAAACTGTTCACAGTCCCTCTCATGGCAGCTATCTATTACCTTTATGTATCCATTGTCTATCTATCTATCTATCTATCTATCTATCTATCTATCTATCTATCTATCATCTACTTACAACCTATCTATCAAGTATCTATCATCTATCCATTTATACTCTATATATCTATCTGTATATCTCAATAAAGCTTTTCTCTGGGCTCCAAAAGGAAGCCTCTCCTCATAAAATTACTGTGATGTTTAAACTACACATATTACATTGTTTCCATTCAATGCGCTCCCTCATATTTCAAAGTTCCAGGATGACTTTGAGGCTCTTTCATGCCACTAACCTTACTGAACGAAATTGTGTCAGCTTCTGTTCTAGCTACAATGCTGCTGTTATCTTCTTACATTACTTACAGTGATGAACTCACTTTTTCCCCCCAAAGGGACAGTAGGCTCTGAACTAACATTCTTATTAGTAGGTCAAGGTAGGTCTTAGCATCCGTGTATCAGTGCAAATATGGCTACTTCATATTTCATACTTCATATAGCTGAAAAGAGTACCTTACAATGAAGAATTTCTAAATGATAGACAGTGTTGGAGTAATGTTTTTGTGCACTGTGTAAAGATTATCCTCTTATTTTTAAATGCTGATTTCTACACAGAGAATTGAGTATAAGCTGGACTTTGGTACTGTTACTTTTATGAAGCATCACCTGTATTAGAGCTTTGAAATTATTTTTCCTCATTTCCTTCTGATTGGTTAATAAAGAGCTGATCAGCCAATTAGCTGGGCAGAAAAGAATAGGGTGGGAATTCCAACTCAGGAGTGGGCATATCAGGAAGACCAGAGGAAGGAAGGTCACAAGGAAGGGAAAAGGTGGCCATCAGGCAGAGGAGGGTTCAGGAGGAGTTGTGGTAAATAGATCACGAAAGGATGTTCCCTGAGGACACTCATGGAACAGAACATGCCAACATGAGACTCAAACTGCAAGTGACCTGGGGCCTGTGGTTAGAATGTACATAGCTTAGAGGGTTGGCACAGCCCAGTTTAGGTTTGAAGCTTGTTAATAAAAGTACCAGGTCTCTCTGTCAGTTATTCAGGATCTAGAAGGAGCTGGAGTGAAGCATATAAATGCCCTGAAGTTAATTGGAAGAAAAGGGTACATAGCTAATTCCTGATAAAAATCTGCTATAAAACAGAGACACGAATTTTATAGCACCAACTTTGTGTGTGTGTGTGTGTGTGTGTGTGCGTGTGTGTGTGTGTGTGTGTGTGTGTGTGTGTGGACAACAACATATAGAAATTTGTCATGTATACAGTTGAAGGACTAATTGCATGAGAATCATATTTTTTTCTTTTGCTTTTTCTCCATCTTTATTAAATTGGGTATTTCTTATTTACATTTCAATTGTTATTCCCTTTCCCAGATTCCACACCAACATCCCCCTAGGCCCTCCCTCTCCCTTTCTATATGGCTGTTCCCCTCGCCATTCTCCCCCAATTACCGCCCTCCCCCCAACAATCCCATTCACTGGGGGTTCAGTCTTGACAGGACCAAGGGCTTCCCCTTCCACGGGTGCTCTTACTAGGCTATTCATTGCTACCTATGCAGTTGGAGCCCAGGGTCAGGCTATGTATAGTCTTTGGGTAGTGGCTTAGTCCCTGGAAGCTCTGGTTGGTTGGCACTGTTGTTCATATGGGGTCTCAAGCCCCTTCAAGCTCTTTTAGTCCTTTCTCTGATTCCTTCAACGGGGGTCCTGTTCTCAGTTCAGTGGTTTGCTGCTGGCATTCACCAATGTATTTGCCATATTCTGGCTGTGTCTCTCAGGAGAGATCTAAATCTGGTTCCTGTCAGCCTACACTTCTTTGTTTCATCCATCTTATCTAGTTTGGTGGCTATATATGTATGGGCCACATGCGGGGCAGGCTCTGAATGGGCGTTCCTTCAGCCTCTATTCTAAACTTTGCCTCCCTATCCCCTCCCAAGGGTATTCTTGTTCCCCTTTTAAAGAAGGAGTGAAGCATTTTGGTCATCCTTCTTGAATTTCATGTGCGAAATCATTTTTAATGTTATAAACACATAAAAGATTCATGCCTTAGCAAATCATTTCATACCTGAGAAATGCTAAATAAGTAATTCTTACATGAATAAAGACCTGATATTGATATCACAGGGTAATAAAATTAAATTATTGTAAAAAATTTTAAAAAGTCAATATACCTGATGTGATTTTTTTTTAGCCCAATGAAAGATTGGGGGTTTCAAAAGGAACCTGTCATAGCACAGAAAGATGTTTAAGAACAGTGACCATCCAGAGCTTGACAAATACAGAGAAAGATGCTCACAGCCGACCCTTGACCTGAGAACGGAGTCCCCAGTGGAGGAGTTAGAGAAAGGACTGAAGTACCTGAAGGGGTTTGCAATCCCATAAGAAGAACAACAATACTAACTAACCAGAACCCCTAGAGCTCCCAGGGACTAAACCACCATCCAAAGAGTACACAGGGATGGACCTATGGCTCCAGCCACATATGTAGCAGAGAATGGCCTTATCTGGCATCAATGGGAGGGGAGGCCCTTGGTCCTACCAAGGTTAAATACCACAGTGTAGGGAAATATCAGGGTAGTAATGTGGGAGAGGGTGGGTGGGTGAAGGAACATCCTTATAGAAGCACAGGGAGGGAGATGGGATTGCAGGTTTCTGGAAAGGAAATCAGGAAAGGGGATAACATTCCAAATGGAAATAAAAAAGTCCAATAAAAGAAAAAAATAAATGGAAAAAAAGAATTGTGAACATCATTTCTAGGGAACTAAAAACATTCTCTCATACAGCCTTTCTTCCTTAACCCTTTATCTGACCTGCCAACACCCAAAGCAATCTCTCTCTCTCTCTAGAAATCTATTGGCCATGCCACCCAGGTAGTCAGGTAGGGGGTCTTCATTCTTCTTTATATCCTTCTGCTCCAATTTCTTAGTTTCATCTCCAGCCCTGAAGCAGAACATGTACAGAAACTTGTCTTTTCTTTCTTCCTCTATTATGTAAATACAATCCACATACCTTTGTAAGATCAAGCTTTCCACATTCCTGTTAACTCTCTTGATACATTGCATTTCTAGCCCATTCCCACCATCATATGTCAGGTCCAGATACCTAAAAGCTAGTACTAAATGATGCCCACAGTTGTTGGACCTGAAAGGATCTCAGAAGCACTCCCAATTATATAATTCACAGCCTCCATGGGCTCCTAAGATGTAGCAGTCTCTTAGGGCAATAGACAATGAGAACTACAAAATCCACAAACAAGAGAAGACCAGATATTAAAACCTAGATTTAGGATCATCCCAAACACAAATTATTAGAAGACAGTATAAAAACACAATCAATATTGGCCAGAATAATATGTCTTTAAAAGATTTCAGCAGCTCCACTATAGTATGCCATTAGATATGCAATATAGTTGAAGCATAAGATGAGCAATATAATGAATAATCTCAAGGGCCTTAAGGAGAATGAGGCAGGAGTGGGTGGATGGGTGTAGGAGCACCCTCTTTGGGGCAAAGAGGAGGAAGAAGATGGCTTAGTCATGGTTTCTATTCCTGCACAAAACATCATGGCCATGAAGCAAGTTGGGGAGAAAAGGATTTATCAGTTTACACTTCCACATTTCTGTTCATCATCAAAGGAATTCAGGACTGGAACTCAAGCAGGTCAGGAAGCAGGAGCTGATGTAGAGTCTATGGAGGGATGTTACTTATTACCTGGCTTCCCCTGGCTTGCTCATCTTGGTTTCTTATAGAACCTAAAACAACCACCCCAGGGATAGCAAAACCTACAATAGGACTTCCCATCCTTGATCATTAATTGAGAAAATGCATTACAGAGGGATCTCATGGAGGCATGAAACAAGAACTCAAACAGGACCTTGGAAGCAAGCCTTACTGCAGAATATGATATTGGAGGGAAAACTTTAGGGATTAACAACAAGATAAAAGAAAAACATACCTCAGCCAAAAAATATTAAATATAAAAACATTCTTTCAAAAATCATCTAGAAAATCTGGGATTCTATGAAAAGACCATATCTACCAATAATAGAAATTAAGGAAGGAAAAGAAACTCAAGTTAAAAGTACAGAAAATAGTTTCAACAAAATCAAAGGAGAAAGTTTTCCCAACCTAAATAGGAAAGTGTTATCAAGGTACTAGAAGCATTCAGAACACCAAATAGATGGGACTAGAAAAGAAATTCCCCAGGACACATGAAAACCAAAACACTAAAGGTAAAGAAAATATAGACAGAATATTGAAAGTTGAAAAAGTTCTCTTATGGGTTTAAATGCAAAAATTCTCAATTACAAATGAGAGACTCTCAGGACTCAAAGGGGGGACCCTAGATGAAAGGCCCTAGAGTGGGGAGAGGGAACTTACTGAACGCACCTCCAGTAGAAAGACAGGGCATCAAGTGAGGGATGGGGTTGCTATCCCACAGTCAAAGCTCTGACTCCTTATTCTTCTGGTCTGAAAGGCATGGAAATGGAGAACAGCCTGAGGAAAAGAAGGTCCAGCAACAGGCCCAAAGCGTGATCCAGCTCAAGGGGAGGCCCTAAGACCTGACACCATTACTGAGTTTATGGGCCCTTAACAAAAGGGGACCTATCATGACTGCCCTCCAAAAAACTCAACAAGCAGCTGAAAGAGTCAGATGCAGATATGTGCACCCAATCAAGGAACAGAAGCTGCTGGCACCTCTGGTTGAATTAGGGAAAAGCTGGAGGAAGCTGAGGAGCAGTCTCAATTAATCCCCGAGATCTCTCAGACACTGGATCACTAACCAGGTGACATAAACCGCTGAGATGAGGCCTTCAACACATATACAGCGAGGACTCCTGGGTTCAGTCAGAGAAGATGCACTAACTTTCAAGAGATTGGAGGCCCCAAGAAGTTGAGAGGCCTTGGGGGATCAGGGTTGGGGGGGTGGGGGTGGGACAATCTTATGGAGACATGATAGGGAAGGTGAAGTGGTGGAAGTATGGGATGTGGGATGTGGAACTGTCAGGGGGATCAGGAGGGGAATAAAATATGGAGTGAAATACATACATACATACATACATACATACATACATACATACATAAAACATAAATACATAGATAAATAAAATTGCAAAACAAATCTAAGAACACATCAAAATGATTATCCACCATGGTCAAGTAGGCTCCATTCCATTGATGTACAATGTTGTACATAGTACAACATAGATAAATCAACTAATGTAATCTAATATATAAACAAACTGGAAAAAATATATGATCATCTCATAAGAAGAAGAAACAACCTTTGAAAAGATCCAACACTGCTGCTTTGTAAAACCCTGGGGAGATTAGAAATACAAGGGGCATACCACAAATTATAAAGGTAACTATCAGCAAGCTCACTGCCATCATCAACCTAAATGGAGAGGAACTTAAAGAATTTCCATCAAAATCAGAAGCAATGCATTTAGATTCCGTGTAGTACTTGAAATCTTAGCTAGAGCAATAAGGTAATTGAAGAAGATCATGGAGATGGGAATATAAGTAGAAGATGCCAAAGTATCCTTTGTAGAATATATATTTTATACAAGAGTAACCTTAAAATTTTCACCAGGAAACTTTGACAGCTGTAGAAGGGTCGAAAATTAACAAAAAACAGTAACCTTCCTTTGCACTAATGACAAATGAATTGAGAAAGAAATCAGAGAAACAACTCCCCCTTTCACTGTACCCTCAAATAATATAAAATATTCTGGGGTAAGGTAACTCTAACTAAGCAAGTGAAAGACTGATATGTTAGAAATTTCAAGCCATTGAAAGAAGAAATTAAAGAGGATTTCAGAAGATAGAAAGATCTTCCAAGCTCGTAGATTAGAAAGATTGATATTAAAAAGGTCTGTATACCAAAAGAATTCTACAGATACAAAGGAATCCCTTGTTTTTCTAAGGGATGGGGTTGCAAACCGACAGTCAAAAATGCTATCCCTGAATTGTCCCTGTCTAAAAGAACTCAGGGACTAAAATGAAGAAGAGACTGAGGGAAAGAAGAACCAGTGACCGGCCCAAATTGAGTTCCATCTCAAGAGGAGCCTCTAAAGCCTGACACTATTACTGATGCTATGGTATGCTTGCATACAGGAGCCTAGCATGGCTGTCCTCTGAGAGACCCAACAAACAGCTGGTTGAGACAGAACTAGATACTTACACTGAACCAATGGCCTGAAGTCAGGGAACACTGTGGTTGAATTAGAGAAAGGCTGTAAGAAGATGAAGAGGAGGGAGACACCACAGAAATACCTGCAGTCTCAACTAACCTGGACCCCGGATACCTTTCAGACACTGAACCAACCAGGCTGCATACACTAGCTGGTCTGAGGCCCCAGACGCATATGTAGCAGATGACTGAGTGGGCTAGCCTCAGTTAGAGAAGATGCGCCTAACCCTCAAGAGACTTGAAGTCCCAGAGAATGGAGAGCATCCTCTTGGAAACAGGGGGCAGAAGGGATGGGATGAGGAGTCGTCAGAGGACCAACCAGGATGGAGGTAATGATTGGACTGTATAAAAAATAAAAGTGATAATATTTGAGATTTTCATCTTACAGTAGTCATAAGGACAAGATCAATTAAACAAGTGATAGCTTATTCTGTTGAGGTATGGTGTAAGAAAAATGCTTATGCATCATTAGTGGAACTGTAAACAAGTACAGTAACTGTAGAAATCAGTGTAGTGGTTCTTAAAGAAGAATGCAGTAGTTCTACCTCAAGATCCAGCTATACAACTTTATATCCCACTACAAAATCACTTACTCAACCATGTTCATTTCTGCTCTATTTATAATAGCCAGGACTTGGAACCAGATTAGATGTCCATCAGTGGATGAATGGATAAAGAAATGTGAAATGTTTACACATCTGAATATTACTCGGGGGTTTAAAATATTAAATCACTTTAAAACATGAGTGGAGATAAAAAAAATTGTCATGAGTCAGGTATCCTAGACCCCAATAGAAAAATCTGGTACATTCACATATACATGGGACATTAGGTGTAAAGTCTTCTAAAATCAGGCTACAACTGATAGAAACATAAAGGTGAGGTATAAAGCCAGAGACTGAGGGAATGATTGGATTACCCTAAGATGTGGGAACATAATAGAAAACTATGGAAACTGGGAAGGGGAATAACAATTGAAATGTAAATAAGAAATACTCAAGTTAATAAAGAAGAAAAAAAAGAAAACTATGAATGGTTGGAGTAGGCTGGAACAGGATAATCAAAAGGGGAAGGGGAGGGGGCCATAAGGTTAGTGAGATAATATGGACAAGGACAACTAAAACAAAGAGCCTTTTGATGATTTTAAAGAGGCCTAATACAGACCAGGTGAAGCTTTTAAAAATATATAAATATATGAATGTGAACAAAACAGACCAAATTATAGAGAAGATGGAGCTCTGACTGACATCTCTAACCACCAAAGTAAGCCTCCAGTTCTGGGAATGGGTTATAGTTAATAACCTTGTTGGTCAAAGCAGTTCATATGGACTTTTACATTAACCAGGTTATTGGTAAGGCTTTTGGTTGCTCACTATAAGCTTACGGTAAGACCCTATTGCTGAAGCCAACACAATTTATTGTACATGGAGACTTCAAGCTGGTACCAACCTAGAGCATTCAGCCCCTTACTGACTAATGTTTTTATTACTGGGACATATTCTTCATGCTATCAAAGGAGGATAAACATCAGCTGAACTACAAACACTTTCATTTACAATGACAGTGTGAATGCTGTGTGAATGACAGTGTGAATATTGTCCTCTAGTGCAATAACAACACAAAGCTCGTGAGTATAACAAATATCTGGTTGGATATAATACCTGCTCCATGAGACCAAATACATTCCAACATGATTAAGGTAGATCAGAACCTGAGACTAGATAGGCTATGGATCTAAAAGAAAACCAAATACTACTCTTCTGTTAAAGGAACATAGCAACAAATGACTCCAAATGACATTCTGCTATGCTCATAGATGAATGTCTTGCTCCACCATCATCAGAAAAGTTTTCTCCTGCAATAGATGGTAACAAATACAGATACCAACAGCTCAACATGATAGAGAGAGTAATAGATCTTGGAACACTGATTCCTAAATGGAAAGTTTGTATCAATTTTCTCTCCTTACAGCTCAGGAACCCTGTAAAAGAGTAGTTGGGAGGGGAAAAGCTTTGCAAATAGAGGTACTACCTACGAAGTGCATAACACCTTAAAGGCAAAATAAGCATTATGTAAAAGTCATTAAGGAAGTATAGAATGAAAATATCTCTCTCTTCTAATGCATATGTGTAATCTCTCTCCTCTCATCCTCCTCCTCCTGATCCTCTTCTTCTTCTTCTTCTTCTTCTTCTTCTTCTTCTTCTTCTTCTTCTTCTTCTTCTTCTTCTTCTTCTTCTTCTTCTTCTTCTTCATCTTCCTCCTCCTCCTCCTCCTCCTTCCCTCCTCTTCCTCCTCCCACTTCCTCTGCATCATCCTTCTTCTACTCCTTCTCTCCTTAAAAACAAACGGCTTTAAGAGAGGGAACTTCAAGACACTAATGATGTCTAAAACAGGTTGGAAAAATAGGTCGCTCTACTGCTTAAAGCACTCCCTACAGAGCTCTAAGCCTTCCAAAAGCAAGTTCATCTGCTTCTATTTCTGACTTTTCCTTTAGGAGGCCCCTCAGGGCTTGGCTTCTTCGATACCAGAATACAAAACCCAGGGCTCTTGGGTACTTCTTCTGTTTTCTCTCTTACTGTGTTAGTATTTGTGTCTTGATATTCACTCTCTCGTATCCATTTTCTGTTGTTGAAGGAATCTGATTCTAACATAAAAAAAAAAAACTATCACTCTGAATCCTTATTCTTTGCAATTTTCATTCATTGAGTATTTATGGTAAAAATGGAAATATAAGAAATAATTACAAAATTTAGATTTGGTAGCTTAAATAGAAATGTACAAAGTAAAACCCTTTAATGACTACC
Organism: Rattus rattus; assembly: GCF_011064425.1. Taxonomy (NCBI): domain Eukaryota; kingdom Metazoa; phylum Chordata; class Mammalia; order Rodentia; family Muridae; genus Rattus; species Rattus rattus. The sequence goes on from NC_046154.1 coordinate 78,695,574, forward strand.
ATGAGATTGTAAAGGCTCACCCAGAGTTCAAGGGCTTAGAATAAACTCTAATGATTGTTCCTCGTCACATAAAAGGGAATATATATTTATCTTTAAGAACAAATTACGGTATTTTCTTTAGCTGAACCTAATGGCAAAGGGTACTTCACTGCCTATGAATCCATAGTTAAGTCTTTGTTCTAATATAAATTCATACTACTCTCTATGATTATCTATTTTTAAGAAGTTTGTGTAAATGGATGAATTGCTGTACTCAAATTAAAGTTGCAAAAAAGTACCTAAAGCAGAATAGGCCAGACTGGGAGTAGAGGAGCTAGGCATAAAAAAAAAAAAAACAAACTCTGTAACTGCCACTTTTATTGTTACTCAACAACAGATTCACGGGGAAATCTCCCCATGAAGAATTAAGGGAAGCTATCAGAGGGTCCAGTACAAGACTCAATTTTTAGACATTGTCTGAAGAGATACTGTTCTACAAAGGAGACCACAGACAGCCAAAAATATAGAATCTGTCTATTATCTTTCCTTACTCTATTCTCCTTTTTCTATTAATATCTACTTTTCTTTATCTCAGAAAAGTCTGTCTTGACTTCTAAGAGGAAACTAACCTGCTTGGTATGTACAATAGACCCATTAAAATGAAGATTAAGAAACCAGTCAGTGAGAAGTAGGAAGAAGAGCTAGTTTGGGGAGGAAAGATCAGAAAGTCTGAGATAAATGTATCTGAAGCAGCTGACAAAGCTATAACCTAGTTGTGGGCTACTCTATAGACATAACTTCTTACTTAACTAAGACAACTGTAAACTGCATCACATGAAACAGAAATTTAAAGTAGATGAAAAAAGTTCAGAAACATTATTTTCAAATTGAAATGAACAGTTGTTGAACAAAACTACCATACATCTCTTCCAGGGACAATAAATCTTTCATAGGGATGACCAACACTCTGACCATTTTGCAGATGGAAAAAAACGAAGTAGAGTTATGCTTAGTTTGGACATTAGGTAACTGAATAGACACTCTAGTAATTTACAGATTGCATTTTTCTTGTCTGATCAAATGCCTGAAAGAGCCAAGTATTCAAGAATACCCCAATCTTCAAGAGGCAATTCATACAACAAAGAAGAACGTCATACACTTGATCAAGAGAAAAAGTCCAGCTGTCAACATGGGGTTCTCTGGGCCCTATTTATGAACACACCATGTTGTAAGACTAGCATGTACAAAATGGTAATGTTTTCACTGTTGCTTATCCAACTCATTACATGAAATCAAGATGCAAATCCTAATAAACTCAATAGGATCCTTCCCTAAATCCTACCTTTCAATTTTCCACTATCATACTATTTACAACTCACCCTGGGACTTTCCAATAAGGAAGAAATCATAGTTCCTAGGTCTAGCTAGTTTTCTGTGTTATGGGTCTTTGATATAAGATGTCCTTTGATCCTTACAGAAATAATGGTTGTTCTCATTTCCATTTCCTGGTTGATAAAATAAAGGCTATGAAGGTGAAGCTTTTGTCTATAATTATAATGAAATCTGGTTCTTCAAGTTTCAAAGCCTGTGCTATTTTGTGAGTGTTCTTTTTGTTGTTGTTGTTGTTTTTCCACTGCGACTATTATCAACAATATCCTTTTTGGGACAGAGGACAGCAATATATATTGTACAAAACATATAATATTTGATCATATATATTTAGAGCTTTATACCCACTTTATAATAATTTTCTTTCTCATCTTGAATATTCTTTGAGTAATCATTTATGGGTTTTGAAAAACTGATTTGCAGAAGCATCTAAAATCCTGCAGTTAATTTTACACTTGCATATGCTTCCTACATTTCCACTATTGACTGGTTTTCTACATCCTCTTTCAAAACAGAGACTCATTCAAATACAGGCAAAATGATTAGGAGTTATACCCAGCTTCAACTTGCAACCACTTTCAGAGACCTGAGCAGTTCCACTTTAGCTTGGCAATCTCAGGAAACCTGGAATATAGTCTCAGAGACTGAAGGTTTACAAATGCAAACACACACACACACACACACACACACACACACAGAGAGAGAGAGAGAGAGAGAGAGAGCATGCACTCATGCACACATGCACGAATACACACACACACACATACTTTTCTTTTCATAATGGCAAACTTTAGAACAGGATCCAAGAGAATTTGCAAATTTTGCTTCCTGTTCCTTCCTTATAGGTTTTGCTTCTGGATATACGATGAAGCAACAACAGAAATTCCACGATTCTAAAAATAAACCATCAGCTGGGATAACAGAAAACAGATGCTTGCTTAGAGCTCAGTTTCTTAAGGTGTCTGGCAGAAAAAATTAAAGGTTTTAATGAGGCACAGGAGGTGGGAGAAGCAGGAGGAAGAGTCATAAGTTAGATCCACTTAAAGCCCTGGGTTTAGAAGCATCAACAAAAGAATTATGGTGATATGTTCTTTGCCCCCATTTCTCATGGGCACCATATAGACTGCCACCCATGCTGATGATTGGCTTGGAATTAAGAGAAGGTAAATATTTATGATTTTTAATGCTCTAGATTCAATGATGCATGTATATGATGGTACATGAATAGAGTTTAGAAGATTATCCATGGGAGTTGATTTTTTTCCTTATTACCCTGTGGCTTCCAGACATTCGATTCAAGTTATCAGGATTGGCACCAAGTGTCTATACTCAGGAAGCCATCTTTCTGGCTTCTTCTCCAAAATTTTTAGTAGAATAGACCTGTCGTGTTTTAACAACAGTCCTTTAATTTAGGAGGACTTCTAAAGAAAATTACTTAAAATTGTGCCATAAAGAATATATTTGAATAGAATATTTCAGATTGTTATGGTTTTCCTTTTGAGAAACAAGGGTCTGTTAAAGGACAGTCAAACTCATCAGACCAGTCCACTTTTTTTTAATCTTTTTTTCCTCTTATTGGATACATCTTAATTAACATTTCAGATGTTATTCCCTTTACAGGTTTAATGGACATAAGCCCCCTATACCATCCCCTTCCCATTCTTCTACAAGTGTGTTCCCCTCCCTATCCACACCCCTTCCTGACCCCCCAAATTCAGTTACACTGGGGGTGCATACTTGGCAGGATCAAGGGCTTCTCCTTCCATTGGTGCCCAACAAGGCCATCCTCTGCTACATATGCAGCTGGAGCAATAGGTCAGTCCATATACAGTCTTTGGGTAGTGGTTTAGTCCCTGAGAGTTCTGGTTGGTACACATTGTTGTCCTTATGGAGGTGCAAGCCCCTTCAGCTCTTTCAATCCTTTCTCTAATTTCTCCAATGGGGGGGGCAGTACTCAGTTCAATGGTTTGCTGTTAGCATTTGCCTCTGCATTTGACCTGCTCTCATGAAAAATTTATATCCAGTTCCTGTCAGCATGCACTTCTTAGCTTTATAAATCTTATGATTTTGTGTGTGTGTGTATACTATATATATACATATATATATATAGTATATATACAGTACATATATTGTAATATATATTCAGAGCCTGTGGAGCAGGCTCTGAATTGCCGTTCCTTCAGTCTCTGCACCAAATTTTGCCTCCATATACCCTCCTAAGAATATTTCTGTTTCCCCTTTGAAGAAGGAGAAAGCATCTGCAATTTGATCATCCTTCTTGAGCTTCATGTGGTCTGTGGATTGTATCTTGGTTAATTCAAGCCTTTGGGCTACTATCCACTTATCACTGAGTGCATACCATGTGTGTTTTTTTGTGATTGGGTTACTTCAATCAGGATGACATTTTCTAGTTCATTCCATTTGCGTATGAATTTCATGAAGTCATTGTTTTTGATAGCTGAGTAGTACTTCACTGTGTAGATGTACCATATTTTCTGAATCCATTCCTCTGTTGAAGGGCATATGGGTTCTTTCCAGCTTCTGGCTATTATAAATAAGGATGCAATGAACATAGTGGGGCATGTTTATTTGTTGTTTGTTGAAGTATCTTTTGGGTATATACCCAGGAGAGGTATAGCTGGGTTCTCAGGTAGTGCAATGTCCATTTTTCTGAGGAACCTCCAGACTGATTTCCAGAGTGGCTGTACCAGTTTGCAATCTGACCAATGAGGGAGGTGTGTTACTTTTCCTCCACATCCTCTCCAGCACTTGTTGTCACCTGGGTATTTGATCTTAGCCATTCTGCCTGGTGTGAGGTGGAATCTGAGGGTGGTTTTGGTTTGCATTTCTCTGATGACTAAGGATGTTGAACATTTCTTTAGGAGCTTCTCAGCCATTCAATATTCCTCAGCTGTGAATTCTTTGTTTAGCTCTGTATGCCATTTTTCATAGGGTTATTTGGCTCTCTAGAGTCTAACTTCTTGAGTTCTTTGTATGTATTGGATACAAGCCCTCTACAAAATTTAGGATTGGAAAAAATCTTTTCCCAATCTGTAGGTTGCGGTTTTGTCCTAATGACAGTGTCCTTTGCCTTACAGAAGCTTTGCAATTTTATGAGGTTCCATTTTTCAATTCTTGGTCTTAGAGCATAAGCTATTGGTGTTTTGTTCAAGAAATTTTTCCCAGTGCCCATGTATTCGAGACTCTTCTTCACATTTTTTTTCTATCAGTTTGAGTGTATCTGGTTTGATGTGGAGGTTCTTGATCCACTTGGATTTAAACTTTATACAGGGTGATAAGAACGGATTGATTTCCATTCTTCTACATGCTGACCTCCAGTTGAACTAGCAAAATTTGTTGAAAATGCTATCTTTTTTTCCATTGGATGGTTTTAGCTCCTTTGTCAAAGATCAAGTGACAATATGAGCATGGGTTTATTTCTGGGTCTTCAATTCTATTCCACTGATCTAACTGCCTGTCTTTGTACCAATACCATACAGTTTTTATCACTATTGCTCTGTAATACTGCTTGATGTCAGGAATGGTTGTTGCTATTAAAATCTCGTTGTTAAATATCGGCCATTGCCTGTCAGGATAGAGCACACCAAACCAACCTGGTTCCATGTGGAGAGATTTAATGGGAGAATGAGACAAAGGGTAAGGGCAAAAGAAAGAAGACAAAGAGCAAAGAGAAGAGAGTGAGAGCAAGGGCAGAAGCTGTCTATCTTTTATTTGGAATATGCAGTGTAACTACTCCCTGGTCGAGTTGTGAACTGAGCCACACAAACATAATTCCACCTCTAACAACGAAAATAACAGGAAGCAACAATCACTAGTCCTTAATAACTCTCAACATCAATGGACTCAATTCCCCAATAAAAAGACAGACTAAAAGACTGGATATGTAAAGAGGACCCAGCATTTTGCTGCATGCAGTTAACACACCTCAGAGACAATGACAGACATTACCTCAGGTAAATGGCTAGAAAACAACTTTGCAAGCAAATGGCCCAAAGAAACAAACTGGAGTTGCCATTCTAATATCAAATAAAATTGACTTTCAACCAAAAGTCATTAAAAAAATAAGGAAGGACACTTCATATTCATCAAAGGAAAAATCCACCAAGATGAACACTCAATCCTAAATATCTATGCTCCAAATACAAGGGCACCTACATTCATAAAAGAAATCTTACTAAAGCTCAAAGCACAAACTGTACCTCACAGGATAATAGTAGGGGATTTCAAAACTCCACTCTCATCAATGGACAGATCATGGAAACAGAAATTAAACAGAGACATAGAGAAACTAACAGAAGTTATGAAACAAATGGATTTAACAAATATTTATAGAACATTCCATCCTAAGTCAAAAGAATATACCTTCTTCTCACTACCTCATGGTACCTTCTCCAAAATTGACCATATAATCGTTGACAAAACATGTCTCAACAGATGCAGGAAGATAGAAATAATCCCATGCATCTTATCAGATCACCATGGACTAAGACTGGCCTTCAATAACAACAATAAAGAGAGAAAGTCCACATATGCATGGAAGTTAAACAATGTTCTACTCAATGACAACTTGGTCAAGGAAGAAATAAAGTAATTAAAGACTTCTTAGAATTTAATGAAAATGAAGATACAACATAACCAAACTTATGGGACACAATGAAAGCTGTGCTAAGAGGAAAACTCATAACTCTGAGTGCCTGCAGAAAGAAACAGGAAAGAGCATATGTCAGCAGCCTGACAGCACACCTAAAAGCTCTAGAACAAAAAGAAGCAAATATACCCAGGAGGAGTAAAAGGCAGGAAATAGTCAAACTCAGTGCTGAAATCAACCAAGTAGAAACAAAACCAGGAATCAACAAAACCAGGAGCTGGTTCTTTGAGAAAAATCAACAAGCTAGACAAACCCTTAGCCAGATTTAAAAAAAAGGTCACAGAGAGTGTGTCCTAATAAACAAAATTAGAAATGAAAGTGGAGCCTTAACAACGGAATCTTAAGAAATTAAAAACATCATCAGATCCAACTATGAAAGCCTATATTCAACAAAAGTGAAAAATCTGGAGGAAATGGACAATTTTCTCGGCAAATACCAGGTACCAAAGATTAATCAGGAACAAGTAAACCATCTAAACAACCCTATACCTCCTAAAGAAATAGAAGCAGTTATTTAAAGTCTCCCAACCAAAAGGAGCCCAGAACCAGATGGGTTTATTGCAAAATTCTATCAGATCTTCATAGAAGACCTCATACCTGTACTGTCCAAACTATTCCACAAAAGAGAAACAAATGGAGCACTATCAAATTCCTTCTATGAAGCCACAAATACTCTTATACCAAAATCACACAAAGAACCAACCAAGAAAGAGAATTTCAGACCAATTTCCCTTAAAAATATTGACACAAAAATACTCACTAAAATTCTTGCAAACCGAATCCAAGTACACATTAAAATGATCGTCCAACATGATCACATAGGCTTCATCCCAGGGATGCAGGGATGGTTTAATATATGAAAATCCATCAATAGATTCCACTATATAAACATACTCAAAGATAAGAACCACATGATCATGAATTTGACAAAATTCAACACCATTTCATGATAAAAATCCTGAAAAAATCAAGAACTCAAGGCCCATATCTAAACATAGTAAAAGCAATATACAGTAAACCAGTAGCGAAAATCAAACAATATGGAGAGAAACTTGAAGCAATCCCATTAAAATCAGGAACTAGACAAGGCTGCCCACTCTCTCCCTACTTATTTAATATAGTACTCAAAGTCTTAGCCAGAGCAATCAGACAGCAAAGGGAGATCAAAGGGATACAATTTGGAAGGGAAGAAATCAAAACATCACTATTTGCACATGTTATGATAGTGTACTTAAGTGACCCCAAAAGTTCCTCCAGAGAACTACTTAACCTGATAAACAACTTCAGCAAAGTGTATGGGTATAAAATTAACTCAAACAAATCAGTAGCCTTCCTCTACTCAAAGGATGAACAGACTGAGAAAGAAAATAGAGAAATGAAACCCTTCACAATTGTCACAAATAACATAAAATACCTCAGTGTGACTCTAACCAAGCAAGTGAAATATCTATATGACAAGAACTTCAAGTCTCTGAAGAAAGAAATTGAGGAAGATCTCAGAAGATGGAAAGACCTCCCATGCTCATGAATTGGCAGGATTAATATAGGAAAGATGGCCATTTGCCAAAAGCAATCTACAGATTCCATGCAATCCCCATCAAATTCCTACTCAATTCTTTATAGGGACAGAAATAGCAATTTGAAAATTCATTTGGAATAACAAAAACCCAAAATAGCAAAAACTGTACTCAATAATAAAAGAACTTCTGGGGGAATCACCATCCCTGACTTCAAACAGTATTACAGAGCAATAGTGATAAAACTGTATGGTATTGGTACAGAGACAGGCAGATAGATCAGTGGAACAGAATGGAAGACCCAGAAATGAACCCACACACATATGGTCACTTGATCTTTTACCAAGGAGCTAAAACCATCCAATGGAAGAAAGATAGCATTTCAACAAATGGTGCTGATTCAACTTGAAGTCAGCATGTAGAAGAATGGAAATCAATCCATTATCACCCTGTATAAAGCTTAAGTCCAAGTGCATCAAGAACCTCCACATCAAACCAGATACACTTAAACTAATAGAAAAAAAAGTGGGGAAGAGTCTTGAACACATGGGCACTGGGAATAATTTCCTGAACAAAACATCCATGGCTTATGCTCTAAGACCAAGAATCAACAAATGGGACCTCATAAAACTGCAAAGCTTCTGTAAAGCAAAGGACACTGTTATTAGGACAAAACAGCAATGAACGGATTGGGAAAAGATCTTTAAAAATCCTACATCTGATAGAGGGCTAATATCCAAAATATACAAAGAACTCAAGAAGTTAGACTCCAGAGAGCCAAATAACCCTATTAAAAAGGGGGTTTCAGAGAGAAACAAAGAATTATCAGTTGAGAAATACTGAATGGCTGAGAAACACCTAAAGAAATGTTCAACATCCTTAGTCATCAGGGAAATGCAAATCAATACAACCCTGAGATTCCACCTCACACAGTGAGAATGGCTAAGGTCAAAAACTCAGGTGACAACATATGCTGTCAAGGATGTGAAGAAAGAAGAACTTTCCTTCATTGTTGATGGGTTTGCAAACTGGTATAACCACTCTGGAAATCAGTCTGGAGGTTCCACAGAAAATTGGACATTGCACTACTTGAGGACCCAGCTGTACCTCTCCTGGGCATATACCCGAAAGATACTCCAACATACAACAAAGAAACATATTCTACTATGTTCATAGCAGCCTTATTTATAATAGACAGAAGTTGAGAAGAACTCAGATGCCCTTCAACAGCGGAATTGATACAGAAAATATGGTACATCTACGCAGTGGAGTACCACTCAGCTATCAAAAACAATGACTTCATGAAATTCATGGGCAAATAGATTGAACTAGAAAATATCATTTTGAGTGATGTAACCCAATCACATAAAATCACACATAATATGTATTCATTGATAACTGGATATTAGCCCAAAGGCTTGAATTACCCAAGATTCAATCCACAGACCAAGTGAAACTCAAGAAGAAGAATGACCAAAGTGCAGATGATTCACTCCTTCTTAAAAAGAGGAACAAAAATATTTATAGGAGGGGATATGAAGGGAAAGTATGGAGCAGAGACTAAAGGAACAGCCATTCAGAGCCTGCCACACATGGGTATATAGCATTGTAGGATGATGAATATATATGCACAGGCACCAAAACTGGATAAGATTGATGAAGCTAAGAAGTGCATGATGACAGGAGCCTGGTATATCTGTCTCCTGAGAGGAAACAGCCAAAGTGTGTCAAATACAGAGGCGAATACTAGCAGCAAACCATTGAACTGAGAGTGGGATTCCTGTTGGAGAAATTAGAGAAAGAATTGAAAGAGCTGAAGGGGCTTGCAACCCCATAAGAACAACAGTGCCAACCAACCAGAGCTCCCAGGGACTAAACTACTACCAAAAAAAACAATGCATGGACTGTCCCATGACTTCAGCTGCATATGTAGCAGAGGATGGAAGGAGGAACCCTTTGTCCTGCCAAGGTCAGAACCCCACCCACTGTAGGGGAATGTCAGTGGTAGTAGTTGGGGAGAGGAACACTCTTATAGAAGAAGGTGAGAAGAATTGGAGAGGGGTTTTATGTCCTGGAAACCAGAAAAGGGAATAATAGTTGAAATGTAAATAAAAAATATCCATTAAAAAAAAGAAATCTGGAAGGCTTTTACCTTTACAAAAATTCCTATTGGAAAATAGCCAGCTACCAGAGGAATTCCAGAGAATTCCTCATAGAGTAAAGGTGAAGTTCTTTACATCCCTTCCCATATTACCATTTCTTACAGGTGAAAGAAACCCAGGTGGCATAAAACTAAAGGCCAGGAGATTTACTTGAGACAGAACTGCCATCATGGCCCAACTCGTATCTGTAACAGGAAGTGTTTAATTATTTTGAGAATCTCAAAGCAATTAACGCTTCAAGGCC